>NW_014572202.1:0-1337 GCF_001313835.1 Polistes canadensis
TACGACTTTTTTTGCATACTTTACGCGTAGAATTCTGTAATCTTTCGATGAAAACTCGATTGTAGTCAACCTAATATCTATTCTGTTTAGTTTTTAATAGCACATGTTTACCTGCTTTAAAAAATTTTTAATATATTTAAAAAAGAAATGTTTGCTACTTTTTAGAGTAGATCGTAGTAAAAAACTATAAAATTTCTAATAAAGTGCTATATAAAAAATTCTAAAAAACATTTTCTTTCAAGTTTTAAAGTAAATACGAATAAGTAAAAAATATTATGTCCAATAATTTCTAGCAAATATCATTTACTTTTAAACTACTGCAGTCGAAGAAATAAAAAAAACCATTTTACTACCACTTTTTTTGCTTACTTAACGTATAGAATTCTGTAATCTTTCGATAAATACACGATTGTAGTAAACCTGACATCCATTCTTTCTTGTTACTAATAGCACATTTTACGTTCACTACACATATTTCTATTTATTTAAAAAAAGTTTAGCTGCCTTATAAATCAAATAATAGTTTAAAACAATCAGATACTTAAAGAAATGCTATACAACAAAAGCTATAAAACGTTTTTTATTAAGTTTAAAAGCGTATACTAACAAATAGAAAGTTTTAGATCCAGACAAATCAAGCAAATAACATTTATATTTCAACTACTGCGGTCGAAGAGAAAAAATCATTCTATTACGACTTTTTTTCGATACTTTACGTATAAAATTAAATTTGGTTTTCGACAAAATCAGATTGTAGTCAACCAAACGTCTATTCTGCTTAGTTTCTAATAGCAAATATTTACCTTTACTAAAAAATATTTAATATAAATAAAAAGAAATTTGCGCTACTTTTCCGTTTAAGTCGTAAAAAAAACTATAAAATTTCTAATAAAGTGCTATAAAACAAAAGCTATAAAACGTTTTCTTTCAAGTTTTAAAGCGTATACTAACAAATAAAGAGAGTTACGTTTAATAAAATCCAGCAAATAACATTTATATTTCAACAACTGCAGTCCAAAAGCAGGAAAAAAATCATTTTATTACAACATTTTTTGGTTACTTCACGTGAAGAACTCTATTCTTTTCCAACGAAACTTGATTGTAGTAAACCTTACATCTCTTCTGTCTTGTTTCTAATAGCACATTATAACGTTTAGAAAAAAGATTTAATATATTTACCAAGAAATTTTTGCTACTTTCTTAGTGAAACCGTCGGTAAAAACTATTAGATACATAAAGAAATGCTATATAACAAAAGCTATAAAACATTTTCTTTCAAGTTTTAAAGCGTATACTAACAAATAAATAGTGTGGCGTTCACTAAAATCCAGCAAATA
>NW_014572203.1:0-1356 GCF_001313835.1 Polistes canadensis
GATACATAAAGAAATGCTATATAACAAAAGCTGTAAAACGTTTTCTTCCAAGTTATAAAACGTATAATAACAAATAAAAAGTGTTACGTTCAATAAAATCCAGCAAATAATATTTATATTTCAACAACTGCAGTCCATAAAAAGGAAAAAAATCATTTTATTACAACATTTCTAAGTTACCTTACGTAAAAAATTTAATTCCTTTTTAACGAAACTCGATTGTAGTGAACCTGACATTTAATCTGTTTTGTTTCTTGTAGCATATTTTTACCGTCGCTAAAAATGATTAAATAAATTTAGAAAAAAATTTTTGTTACTTTCTAAATTAAACCGTAGTTTAAAACTATCTGATACATAAAGATATGCTATTTAACAAAAGCTGTAAAACGTTTTTTTTTAAGTTTTGAAGCGTATACTGACAAATGAAAAGTTTTACGTTCAATAAAATCCAGCAAATAACATTTATATTTCAACAACTGCAGTCCAGAAAAAGGAAAAAAATCATTTCATTACATTTTTTGTTTACTTTACGTGTACAATAAAATTTTTTTTCGATATAATTCTATTACCGTCAAGCAATCATCTATTCTGATAAGTATTTTATAGCACATTTTTACTTCCACAAAAAAATTCAATATATTTAAAAAGGAATTATCGCTTTTTTCTGAATTAAACCGTAGTTTAAAACTGTTAGAAACATAAAGAAATGCTATATAAAAAAAGCTGTAAAACGTTTTTTTTCAGGTTTTAAAGGGCATACTAACAAATAAAAAGTTTTACGTTCAATAAAATCCAGCAAATAACATTTATATTTTAAAAATTGTAGTCCAAAAAAATGAAAATAATCATTTATTACAAAATTTTTTTTTTACTTACCGTGAAGTATTCAATTTTCTTTCAAAAAAACTTGATTGTAGTATCTCTGACTTCTATTCTGTCTTGTTTCTAAAACTACATATTTACCTTTACAAAAAAAATTTAATATATTTAGAAAAAATTTCTGCACCTATCTAAGACAAACCGTAGTTCTAAACTAGCAGATACATAAGAAAATGCTATATAAAAAAAGCTGTAAAACGTTTTCTTCCAAGTTTTAAAGCGTATATTAACAAATAGAACGTTTTAGGCCCAATAAAATCAAACAAATAATATTTATATTTCAACAACTGCAGTCCAAAAAAAGGAAAAAAATCATTTTATTACAACATTTATTGGTTACTTAACGTGAAGAATTTTATTCTTTTTCAACAAAACTCGATTGCAGTAAACCTGACTTCCATTCTGTCTAGTTTCTGATTGCACATTTTTACCTTCTCAAAAAAGATTTAATATGTTTAAAAAGAAATTTTTGCTACT
>NW_014572204.1:0-1308 GCF_001313835.1 Polistes canadensis
TATAAATGTTATTTGCTAGATTTTATTGGACATAAAACTTTTTACTGATTAGTATACGCTTGAAAACTTGGAATAAAATGTTTTACAGCTTATTTTTTATAGCATTTCTTTATGTATCTGATAGTTTTGAGCTGCAGTATAATTGAGAAAGAAGCAAAAATTTTTTTAATATAATAAATCTTTCTCAAGAAGCTAAAAATGTGCTATTAGGAAAAAGATAGAATGGATGATAAGGTTACTCAAATCGAATTTCGTTGAAAAGGATTTTAGTTCTTTACGTAAAGTAACCAAAAAATGTTGTAATAACATGATTTTTTTCCTCTTTTTGGACTGCAGTTGTTGAAATATAAATGTTATTTGCTAGATTTTATTGGACATAAGACTTTTTACTGATTAGTATACGCTTGAAAACTTGGACTAGAATTTTTTACAGCTTATGTTTTATAGCATTTCTTTATGTATCTGATAGATTTGAGCTGCAGTATAATTGAGAAAGAAGCAAAAATTTTTTTTAATATAATAAATCTTTCTCGAGAAGCTAAAAATGTGTTATTAGAAAAAAGATAGAATGGATGTTAAGGTTACTAAAATCGAATTTCGTTGAACAGGATTTTAGTTCTTTACATAAAGTAACCAAAAAATGTTGTAATAAAATGATTTTTTTCCTTTTTTTGGACTGCAGTTATTGAAATAAAAATGATATTTGCTTGATTTTATTAAACGTTAAACATTTTATATGTTAGTATACGCTTTAAAACTTTGAAGAAAATTTTTTACAGTTTTTGTTTTATAGGATTTCATTATGTATCAGATAGTTTTTGACGACGGTTTAATTCATAAAGCAGCGAAAATTTTTTAAAAATATATTTAAAAATTTATAGTGACGGTAAAATGTGCTATAAGAAACAAGATAGAATAAATGTAAGGTTTACTACAATCCAGTTTCGTTGAAAAAGAATTGAGTTCAGCACGTAAAGTAACTAAAAAATGTTGTAAGAAAATGATTTTTTTCCTTTCTTTAAACTGCAGTTGTAGAAATATAAATGTTATTTGCTTGATTTTATTGGACCTAAAACTTTCTATTTGTTAGTATAGGCTTTAAAATTTGAAAGAAAATGTTTTACAGCTTTTTTATATAGCATTTTGTTATGTATTTGCTAGTTTTAAACAACTGTTTAATTCAGAATGTGGCAAAAGTTTCTGTTTAAGTATATTACATCTTTTTTGTGAAGGTAAAAATGTGCTATTAGAAACCAGACAGAATCGATGTCAGGTTTACTACAATCGAGTTTCGTTGAAAATGTATAG
>NW_014572205.1:0-1307 GCF_001313835.1 Polistes canadensis
AATTCTTTTTCAACGAAAATCGATTGTAATAAACTTGATTTCCATTCTGTTTTGTTTCTAGTAGCACATTTTAACCGTCGCTAAAATATACAAATATTTTTAAAAAGAAATTTTTTCTACTTTCTGAATAAACCGTAGTTCAAAACTATTAGATACATAAAAAAATGCTATATACCAAACGCCGTACAACGGTTTGTTTCTAAATTTAAAGCGTATACTAACAAATAAAAAGTTTTACGTTCAATAAAATCCAGCAAATAAAACTTATAATTCAACAACTGCAGTTCAAAAAAAGAAAAAAAATCATCCTATTACAACATTTTTTGATTATCTAATGTGGAGAATTTAATTCTTTTTCAACGAAATTCGATTGTAGTTAACTTGACGTCCATTCTGTCTTGTTACTAGTAGCACATTTTTACCTTTACAAAAAATATTTAATATATTTAAGAAGAAATTTTTGCTACTTTTTGTATTAAACCGTAGTTCAAAACTATTAGATACATAAAGAAATGCTATATACCAAAAGCTGTACAACGTTTTCTTTCCAGTTTTAAAGCGAGTAATTCACAAATAAAAAGTGTTACGTTCAATAAATCCAGTAAATAACATTTATATTTCAACAACTGCAGTTTAAGAAAAGGAAAAAAATTATTTTATTGCCACATTTTTTGTTACTATACGTGTAGAACTTAATTCTTTTTCAACGAAAATCGATTGTAATAAACCTGACTTTAATTCTGTTTTGATTCTAGTAGCACATCTTTACAGTCGCTAAAAATATATAAAAATACTCAAAAAGAAATTTTTGCTACATTCTGGATTAAACCGTAGTTCAAAACTTCAAAAACATAACGAAATGCTTTTTAACAAAAGCTGTAAAACGTTTTCATTTAAGTTTTAAAGTGTATACTAAGAAATAAAAAATGTTTAGTTCAATAAAAACCAGCAAATAACATTTATATTTTAACAACTGCAGTCCAAAGAAAGGAAAAAAATCCTTCTATTACAAAATTTTTTGGTTTCTTTTAGTGTAGAATTCAATTCTTTTTCAACGAAAATCGATTGTAATAAACCTGACTTCCATTCTGTTTTGTTTCTAGTAGCATATTTTAACCGTCGCTAAAATATATAAATATATTTAAAAAGAAATTTTTTCTTTTTTCTGAATTCACCGTAGTTCAAAACTATTAGTTACATAAAAAAATGCTATATACTAAACGCCGTACAACGTTTTTTTTCTAATTTTAAAGCGTAAACTAACAAATAAAAAGTTTTACGTTCAATAAAATCCAGCAAATAACATT
>NW_014572206.1:0-1325 GCF_001313835.1 Polistes canadensis
TTTCAAGTTTTAAAGCGTATACTAAAAAATAAAAAGTGTTATTTTCAATAAAATCCAGCAAATATCATTTATAATTCAACAACTGCAGTTCAAAAAAAGGAAAGAAATTATTTTATAACAACATTTTTTGGTTACTAACTGTGGAGAACTCAGTTCTTTTTCAACGAAAATCGATGTAATAAACCTGACATCCATTCTGTTTTGTTTCTAGTAGCACATTTTTACCATCACAAAAAAGATTAATTATATTAAAAAATATATATTTGCTTCTTTCTGAATTAAACCGTAGTTTAAAACTATTAGATCCATAAATAAATGCTATATAACAAAAGCTGTAAAACGTTTTATTTTAAGTTTTAAAGCGTAAACTAACAAATAAAAAGTGTTACGTTCAATAATGTCCAGAAATAAAATTTATAATTTAACAGATTCAGTTCAAAAAAAAAAAAAAATTAATTTTATTACAACATTTTTGGGATACTTTACGGGAAGAACTCAATTCTTTTTTAACTAAATCGATTGTAATAAACCTGACATACATTCTGTTTTGTTTCTAGTAGCACATTTTACCCGTTGCTAAATATATATAGATATATTTAAATAAAAATTTTTTCTACTTTTTGAATTAAACCGTAGTTCAAAACTATCAGATACATTAAGGTATACAATATAGCAAAAGCTGTAAAACGTTTTCTTTTAACTTTTAAGCGTATACTAACAAATAAAAAGTGTTACGCTCAATAATATTTAGCAAATAACATTTATAATTAAAAACTGCAGTTTAAAAAAAGGAAAAAAATAATTTTGTTACAACATTTTTTGGTTACTTAACGTGAAGAACTCAATTCTTTTTCAACGATACTCGATTGTAGTAAACCAGACGTCCATTGTGTCTTGTTTCTAATAGCACATTTTTACCTTCACAAAAAAGATTAATTATATTTGAAAATAAATATTTGCTTCTTTCTAAATTAAACCGTAGTTTAAAACTATCAAATACATAAAGAAATGCTATATAACAAAAGCTGTACGACGTTTTTTTTCCAGTTTTAAAGCGTATACTAACCAATAAAAAGTTTTACGTTCAATAAAATCCAGCAAATACCATTTATAATTCAACAACGGCAGTCCAAAAAAAGGAAAGAAATCATTTTATAACAACATTTTTTGGTTATTTAACGTAAAGAACTCAAATCTTTTTCAACGAAACTCGATCGTAGTAAACCTGACGTCCATTCTGTCTTGTTTCTAATAGCACATTTTTACCTTCACAAAAAAGATCAGTTATATTTAAAAAAAAATTTTTGCTTCTTTCTGAGTTAAAA
>NW_014572207.1:0-1424 GCF_001313835.1 Polistes canadensis
TCTCTCTCTCTCTCTCTCTCACTCTCTCTCATCCTACCATTCTTTGATTCTTTATTCTCTTTTATACTTTGAACGAACTAAGAAATGGATGATGCGTCTGCATCCTTCGGAGACGGAGAAGAATATGGTCGCCTGGGGGATAGCAGATGGTTTCCCTTTTTCTACTATGCACGACATATAAACCTAACACGGACCGAAAAAATTCTTACTCTCGCGGCACTGTCAAAATCACTGAGAGAGGAGCTCTTATTTATTGGAGACAGGTTGCTGTTCATTCCGTGTTCCATATCTTTATATTTTTACTTCCTATTTCGACTTTCATAAGGACAGTATTTTTTAAAAAAGATACTAATGTATCTGATAATGACTAGAAAAATAATTCGTTATCAATTAGTTGTTTATCTTGTCCAAAAATCAAATTATTAATAAACGGGTTCTTAAGTGAAATCGGACAGGTTGAAAAATTTTTTTAGAACGTTTTAAAAAAATTGTTTTTTAATTAAATTTATAATAATTTAAATAATTTATTATATTATATTTATTATATTTAAATAATTAAATAATTTATAATAATTTACTTGTTTTTTTTTAATTTATTAATAAACATGATAATTTTTCGGCACATTCTACCAAATAATTGTAGTTTATATTTAATAACATTTTTTCGGACAACAGAATATGCTGCTGCGAAAATCCCGGGTGTAAAAGAATTCCGAAAATAAAATCTTCAAAATGCAATGTACATTTACGTTTAACGTCAGATAAAAAATACTTCGTAAAATTTCACGTTTCAATTGTTTCTATGCATAAATGGGAAACTTCATCGGCCGTTGTTACTTGAAAGTTACACACAGTAAATTTATTGTAATAAAATTTGTTTTTATCTGCATATATATGTTTATAATTGTTGATTTTTAGTTGCATAATTTTTTTTCTTTTATTTATAACAAAAATTCGGCTCATAGAGGGTTAATAGGCTGGGTCGTTCTAAACCCAGATAAAGGAGGAGGGTTTGAAGGTTAGGAAAACTAGCAACCTATCCTCGGTAAAAAAAAATAAAACCCCTCCCAGAAAATAGCAATAAAAAAGGTATTATAACAGAACGAAATCCTAATAAAAAGAAACAGAAGAATATTATAAATATATATATATTTCATTGTTTGTTTTTCTTATCAAAATGAGTATCAGTATCTTCTGTTCGTAAAAAAAAAATCCTATAGAGTCGGACATTAGGTTTGGCTCGACGAATAGCGGATCTAAGTTTGCCACAAACTCGGACAACTCTGATATATTAGTTTTCATGCACTGTTATATAACCGTGAAGATCTTCAGCATCGCATACTCGACGTCAGATTAGTCGCCGTGGATGAAAAGTTACGCGCATCACCGAGAATTTCTTCGTCTTCTCTCTCTCTCTCTCTCTC
>NW_014572208.1:0-1316 GCF_001313835.1 Polistes canadensis
AAACCGTAGTTCAAAACTGTTGGACACATAAAGAAATGCTATATAACAATAGCTGTAAAACGTTGCCCTTTAGGTTTTAAAGCGTATACAAACAAATATGAAGTGTTACGTTCAATAAAATCCAGCAAATAACATTTATAATTCAACAACTGCAGTTCAAAAGAAGAAAGAATATCATTTTTTAACAACATTTTTTGGTTACTTTACGTGAAGAACTCAATTCATTTTTAACGAAAATCGATTGTAATAAACCTGACATCTATTCTGTCTTGTTTCTAATAGCACATTTTTTATTTTCACAAAAAAGATTAAATATACTTAAAAAGAAATTTTCGCTTCTTTCTGAATGAAACCGTAGCTCAAAACTACAAGATATCGTAAGTAATTCTATATTAAAAAAGCTGTAAAATGTTTTTTTTAAATTTTAAAGCGTATACTATAAATAAAAAGTGTTACGTTCAATAAAATCAAGCAAACAACATTGATATTTCAAAAACTGCAGTCTAAAAAAAAGAAAAAAATTATTTTATTAAAACATTTTTTGGTTACTTAACGTGAAGAACTTAATTCTTTTTCAACGTAACTCGATTGTAGTAAACCTGACGTCAATTCTATCATGTTTCTAAAAGCACATTTTTACCTTATCAATAAAGATTTAATATATTTAAAAAGAAATTTTTGCTACTTTCTGAATAAAGCCGTAGCTCAAAACTATCAGATACATAAAGAAAAGCTATATAACAAAAGCTGTAGAACGTTTTTCTTTAAGTTTTAAAGCTTATACTAACAAATAAAAAGTGTTACGTTTAATAAAATCCAGCAAATAACATTTATATATCAACCACTGCAGTTCAAAAAAAGGAAAAATATCATTTTATTACAACATTTTTTGGTTAATTAACATGAAGAACTCAATTCTACTTCAACGAAATTCGATGGTAATAAACCTGACATACATTCTGTTTTGTTTCTAGTGGCACATTTTAACCGTCGCTAAAAATATATAAATATATTTAAAAAGAAATTTTTGCTATTTTCTGTATAAAACCGTAGTGAAAAACTATTAGATACATAAAGAAATGCGATATAACCAAAGCTTAACAACGTTTTCTTTCAAGTTTTAAAGCGAATACTAACAAATAAAAAGTGATACGTTCAATTAAATCCAGCAAATAGCATTTATATTACAATAAATGCAGTCAAAAAAAAGAAAAAAAATCAATTTATTACAACATGTTATGGTTTCCTAACGTGAAGAACTCAATTCGTTTTCAATGAAAATCGATTGTAATAAACCTGACATACATTATGTTTTG
>NW_014572209.1:0-1424 GCF_001313835.1 Polistes canadensis
TTATTATTACTTTATTTAATTTAAAAGTTTTTTTTTTTTATTATTATTATTATTATTATTATTATTAATATTTAATTATATTGGTATTATTACATTTTTGTCATTGAAAAATCATCTAAACGTAAGTTTATCGAAATGGAAGTTTCGCTTATCCTTTTTTTTTCATATCTTTTATTTTTTATTTTATTTTTTTGTTGTTTCTTTATTTTAATTTTTTTTTCCTAACAATGATCAACGGGTAATGTTCGAATATTGCATTCACTTTCTATCTCTCCTTTTGTTCTTTCCTTTCCATCGTTCTTTCGTTTTTTGAACTTTTGTGTGTCTCTTAGAATTTAATTTCTTTTTTTTTTTTTTTTCTTATCACTTTGAGGCACGTCTGCACAGAGGTATTCTTTTAATCAGATTCGAAAGAACGATTTATTTTTATTATATACACTTATATCGCGTCCAATAATTTCAACTGTCCTATCATTTTTATCTTTTTCTTTTTATTTAAGAATTTTTTAAAACAATTGTGTCGCATCAAATCTTGTTGTTACTCTATCTCTTGTTCTTTTCTTTTTTTTTAATTCAATTTTTTCACCGTTCATCATCGTTAGTTTTATGCGGAGAGAGATACGACTTAAAATAAATTGTAATTTTATTTATTACGAGTTACACCGTGAGCTTTTTTTGTATTTTCTTTATTTCTGGTTTATTTAAGGTAATAAGCCTTATGCATCGTTTAGGACGATGATCTTTGGATTTATATCTTTCATTTTTCTTTTTCTAAACGAACGACGTAGAATAAATTCCAATGCGATAGAATTAAAAACAATAAGCCATTTGGATTGTAATACTGTTCACGGAATTGAATTTTTCCCACCTGAATTATTGTTTAGCCGCGAATAAAATATATAGAAAAATTTGACGTATTTCTAACGAGACACCCTGTTTATACAAATAAGTATGTGCATACGTTATCATTATTATTATTATTATTATTATTATTATTGTTACAGATTTTTTTCTCTTTTTTTTTTTGTTTTTTATTTTTTATTCTTTTTATTTGTTAACCTGATCTTTTTTTTCCCCCTTCTTTTCTTGGTGTATCTTTATATTAATATTTATATAAATATTACATTGAAATCTAGATATTGTATTATGGAAGAATTATTAGACAAGATATTTGAGAAAATTTGAAAAAGACGTTTTAATTGTTTTACCGCGATTTTTAGTAATTTAAAAAATATTCATAACAATATAACAATAACGAAAAAAATAATAATAATATAAGAAAACAATATATTAATCGTAATAAATTATAATAATAAGAATAATTGTCATGCATAATTTTTTTGTCCCTGGGTTTTAATAGATGCGAACTATAGTCCTATATAATTTTTATTCAGTTTAAATTTTATATTTCTCGCGCGTAAAGA
>NW_014572210.1:0-1366 GCF_001313835.1 Polistes canadensis
ATATACATTCAGTAATTTGAAAATATTTGAACACCGGGTACAGTTAGCAAAAAAATGTTTCATCCGTAATATGTTAAAGTGAAACTTTTTAACAAAGGGTGTCAACAATGCACAAGCTAAATAAAAAGTCAATGATTTTGAATACGAATCATTTCAATGGTGGGAAAAGAGAGGGAAATATCGATCAGACAAGCAATGCATATGTTACGATCGTTAATGTTGAGATAACAAGGGATTCTATAGAATGTACTCGTAAATCAGGAAATCTGTAAAACATCTGCACATCATTTACATTGCCCTTTGATTTCTATATTTCTGTTTTGGGTTAATTTATAAAATATGCTTCATTCGGATATGTTTAAAGATTGAAGATTGAAAGAGGAGTGATTTTAAGCTATTGTAAGTGAAACAAATGAAGAAAATTTAACAATTTGTACACAATGCTTTTAACAAATTTTTGTCAATCATTGGGGTGTGAGAAAAAAAAGATTTATTCTCATAAATAAATATATAATATATAAATTATATTTATATTCTATTAAATTATTTTTTTAAGAGAAATGCAGTTTTCTGCATTGTATGCAAGATAGATTTTGTCTTGTTCAAGCAAACTTTGTACAAATATTGATAATATACGAACATTCTCGACATATGCGTTTATAGTAAGAGATTTTGATAATACTAATTGTTAAAAAAAAAAAGACGCGAGTATGTTGAAAAGGAAAAATGAGTGGGGCCGAGTCCCATTATAAGATGTGAACAAATGAAGACACATTTTTAAACGACGCGTGACTTCATCTAATCATTCAATTCCCTTAAGTTCGTGAATAAAACGTTTAGTTTACGACTATCAGAAGTTGATTAAATTGTTTACACTTCTGAGGATATGTCAACGATTTAATTAGCGTTAAGTGAACAAATGAAAGGTCCAGTATAATTTGTCCTTTGTCAAGCAATCATCGATCGAATATGAATACGAATCAAATGTTTCCAAAATATGCCTCGGAGTGGTGGGAGTGGAAATCGATAACAGTGACGTAAGAAAAAGGCGGGAGTGAGAATTCGTATATCTAATCAAAGAGCTCGCTTGAGAAATGACGAAAACTATCATCCTGGACGGTTTATTTGTTCACTTACGGGGTTACATGGGTTTGGGACTTTCAAAAAAATTTTTTTTTTTTTTATTTTTTTTTTCAATTCTACAACTCATCTAGAATATATTATTCAATTTTGAAGTCGATAGGAGTAGTAGTTTTATAGAAAGAACCCTGGGAAGTTGCACTCTTTAATGGCTCTTATACCAGCATTCAAATCTTTAAACGCGTTTTTCTCAAAACGCTTTTTCTAAAGTCGGTTGTCAAGATTT
>NW_014572211.1:0-1306 GCF_001313835.1 Polistes canadensis
AACCGTAGTTCAAAACTATTAGATACATAATGAAATGCTATAAAACAAAAGCTGTAAAACGTTTTTTTTTAAGTTTTAAAGCGTATACTTACAAATAAAAAGTTTTACTTTCCATAAAATCAAGCAAATAAACTTTATATTTTAACAAATGCAGTCTAAAGAAAGAAAGAAATCATTTTATTACAACATTTTTCGGTTACTTTACGTAAAGAACTCGATTCCTTTTCAACGAAAATCGATTGTAATAAACCTAACATCAATTCTGAATTGTTTCTTGTAGAACATTTTAACCGTCGCTTAAAACGTTTAAATATATTTAGAAAGAAATTTTTGCCACCTTCTGAAATCAACTGAAGTTTAAAACTAGAAAATACATAAAGAAATGCTATATTAAAAAAGCTGTAAAACTTTTTCTTTCTAGTTTGAAAGGGTATACTTACAAATAAAAAGTGTAACGTTCAATTTAATCCAGCAAATAAAATTTATGATTCAACAACTGCAGTTTAAAAAAAGGGAAAAAATCCTTTTAATACAACATTTTTTAGTTACCTAACAAGAAAGATTCAATTCTTCTTCATCGAAACACGACTGTAGTAAACCTGATATTTATTCTGTTTTGTTTCTAGTAGCACATTTTAACCGTCGCTAAAAATGTTTAAATATATTTAGAAAGAAATATTTGCTACTTTCTAAAATCAACCTTAGTTTAAAACTAGCAAATACATAAAGAAATGCTATATAAAAAAAGCTGTATGACGTGTTTTTTTAACTTTTAAAGCGTATACTAACAAATAAAAAGTGTTACTTTCTATAAAACCAAGCAAATAAACTTTATAGTCTAACAACTGCAGTCTAAAAAAAGGAAGAAATCATTTTATTACAACATTTTTTGGTTACTTTACGTAAAGAACTCAATTCATTTGCAACGAAAATCGATTGTAATAAACCTGACACCAATTTTGAGTCTTTTCTAGTAGAACATTTTAAACGTCGCTTAAAATGAAAACATATATTTAGAAATAAATTTTTGCGACATTCTGAAATCAACTGTAGTTCAAACCTAGCAAATACCTAAAGAAATGAAATATAAAAAAAGCTGGAAAACATTTTCTTTCAAGTTCTAAAGGGTATACTAACAAATAAAAAGTGTAATTTTCCATAAAAGCCAGCAAATAAAATTTATGATTCAACAACTGCAGTTCAAAAAAAGGGAAAAAATCCTTWTATTACAACATTTTTTAGTTACCTAACGAGAAAGATTCAATTCTTTTTCATCGAAACACGACTGTAGTAAACCTGACATTTA
>NW_014572212.1:0-1371 GCF_001313835.1 Polistes canadensis
AATTTTTTGGGACTTAACACTATTTTTTTGTAAGTATACGCGTTAAAACTGTAAAGAAAACGTTTTATAGCATATGTTATATAGCAATTCTTAAAATATCTGATAGTTTGCAACAATTATTATATCAAAAAAGGAGCGAAAATTTTCTTTAAATATATTGAAAAATTTTGAGCAACGGAATAGTGTGCTATTACAAACAAGACAGAATGGATGTCAGGATGACTGCAATCCAGTTTCGTCGAAAAAGAATTAAATTCTGAACGTTAAGTAAACACAAAATTCGTAATAAAGTGAATTTTTTTTTTGTGACTGCAGTTGTTCAAGTATAAATGATTTTTGCTAAATTTTTTCGGACCTCACATTTTTAATTTCTAAGTACACGCTTTAAAGCTTGATGAAAACGTTTTATAGCTTCCGCTAAATAGCTCTTTTTTATATTTTTTACAATCTATAACAATGATTTAAACCAGAAAGTATCAATAACTTAGTTTTAAATATACTAACAAATTTTTTAGCGACGGTAAAAATGTGCTTCTTGAAACTAAAGAGAATGGATTTCCGGTAGAATACAATCAAGTCTTGTAGAAAAATACCTTAATTCTTCGCGTAAAGTAACCCACAAATGTTATAATAAAATGATTTTTTCTCTTTTTTTAGACTGCAGTAGTCCAAATATAAATGATTATTTTACTATTTTTTATGACCTAACACTTTTTATTTGGAAGTATACGCTTTAAAACTTTAAAGAAAACGTTTTATCGCATTTGATATATAGCACTTCTTTAGATATCTGATACTTTTCAACCATTATTTAATCTAGAAATCAGCGAAAATTTCTTGTAAATATATTGAAAAATTTTGAGCGACGGTATAGTGTGCTATTAGAAACAAGACAGAATGGATGTCAGTATGATTGCAATCGAGTTTCGTCGAAAAAGCATTAAATTCTGAACGTTAAGTAAACACAAAAAGTCGTAATAGAATAATTTTTTCTCTTTTTTTTGACTGCAGTAGTCCAAATATAAATAATGTCAGCAAAATTTTTTCGGACTTAACACTTTTTATTTGTAAGTATACGCTTTATTGAATAAAAACGTTTCATAGCTTCTGCTAAATAGCTCTTTTTTAGATTTTTTACAATCTTTAACTATGATTTATTCCAGTAAGTATCGATAATTTCTTTTTAAATATACTAAAAATTTGTTTATCAAAGGTAAAAATGTGCTTTTAGAAACCAAACAGAATTGATGTCAGGTGAAATACAATCAAGTTTCGTCGAAAAATACCTAAATTCTTCGCGTAAAGTAACCCAAAAATGGTATGATAAAATGATTTTTTCCCTTTTTTTGGACTGCAGTATTCTTAATATAA
>NW_014572213.1:0-1366 GCF_001313835.1 Polistes canadensis
CTTCTTCTTCTTCTTCTTCTTCTTCTTTACCCCCCATCTTTTTTTTTTTTCTTATTTATTTCTTTTAGAAAGAAAAAGAGAGAAAGATACTACTCGCGAATCAATAGGGACGATCATCGATCGAAAAAGGTGAAAGCGGATCGTGCGCGTTCTTCTCTCGAAAGTCCCAATCTTTTTTACTTTACCACTATCGTCGATCGTAAAAAAAAAAAAAGAGAGAAAAAAATACAATAAATGTATTCTCGAAAGAGAGATTATTCGGGGGACACGAGAAAATCATCATATTCTTATCGTCACGATCAAAATCACGAAATTTCGTTCGAAATTCAAATTTCCCGCGCTTTTTCTTTCTTCTTCTTCATCTTCTTTTGTTTTTAACTCGAGAAACTGACCAATCGGTCGCGTTGTTTCGTATCGAGAAAAATATGGCGGACTTGCGCGCGCAGTTGCGGGTAATTTCATTCGATACGTATTTGTTAATATGATTATTATTATTATCAATTATAATTAAATATCATGTCTTATTTTAAATTTGTTTGTATTTGTAATGTATTTATTATTGATATGATTAATATTTGAAAATGTTTCCTGGAATGAGATTATTTGAGGAATTCCCCGAACTTTGACTGGAAAGATTAAAACAAAGGCGGCCATTATTTTTTCTCAAAAAGTCATCAAAGATTATCCGAAATTGATGCTCGAAAGATCTGATTTTAGTGTTTTCTCCTCGAGAGATTTGAATAACGAACAAAATCGTGTGAAATATTTCTTAATATATTAAATGTATATTTAAATAAAGAAACATCGGAATAAGAAATTAAGACGGCGGCCATATTGAAAACCTAACCTATATACATTTGATTGTGAAATTGAATTAAACACAAGAAAATAAGAATTTAAAATGAAAACGATGAAGAGAAAAAGAAAAAAAGAAAGAAAAAATAAAGGCAGACATTCGAAAAGAAATGATTAACCAATAATAAATGTGGAAACAAAAAGATATCGAAGACGAGTTTTGAAAATCAATGTTTAAGATCTGGTCTTTTTCCATGAGAGGTCGTAACAGGGCAACGATGACCGATGGACGAGGCCGATGTCGATAACGTGGTTATCAAATGATCTGGGGGCGTCAAAGTGTTATCGTCGTAGTATGATAAGGTACGGTCTACTGATATGCCTACAATCTCATCTGACCCAACTATAACCCCCCCACCACACACTTCTCTCCCCTTTCTTCTCTCTTTCCATGTTCTTTTTTTATTCTTTTCTTTTCTTTCTTTCTTTCGTTAACTTTTTATCTATGCTTTCACGGCACGAAAGATAATATTATATTTATATATAAAGAGATTTTATTTATATATAATTA
>NW_014572214.1:0-1350 GCF_001313835.1 Polistes canadensis
AACCGTCGCTAAAAATGTTTAAATATATTTACAAAGAAATTTTCGTTAATTTCTGAATAAAAACGTAGTTCAAAAATATCAGATACATAAAGAAAAGCTATAAAATAAAAGCTGTAAAACATTTCCTTTCAAGTTTTCAAGCGTATACTTATAAGTTAAAAGTGTTATTTCTAATTAAATCTAGAAAATAACATTTATATTTTAACAACTGCAGTCAAAAAAAAAGGGAAAAATTGATACTATTATCACATATTTTTGTTACCTAAAGTGAAGAATTCAATTTTTTTTCAACGAAGATCGATTGTAGTTAACCTAACATCCATTCTGTCTTGCTCCTAATAGCAAATTTTTACCTTCACAAAAAATATTTAATATATTTAAAAAGAAATTTTTGGTACTTTCTGAATTAAACCGTAGTTCAAAACTATTAGATACATAAAGAAATGCTATATAACAAATGCTAAAAAACGTTTTCTTTAAAGCTCTAAAGCGTACACTGACAAATACAAAGTGTTACTTTTAATAAAAAAAAGCAAATAAATTTTATATTACACAAACTGCAGTATAAAAAAAGGAAAAAAATAATTTTATTACAAAATTTTTTGGCTACCTAACGTGAAGACTTCAATTTTTTTTCACCGAAACTCGATTGTAGTCAACTTGACATTCATTCTGTCTTGTTTCTAATAGCGTATTTTAACCTTCACAAAAAAGATTTTATATATTTAAAAAAAATTTTTGCTACTTTCTGAATTAAACAGTCGTTCAAAACTATTAAATACATAAAGAAATGCTATATAAAAAGGACTGTATAACGTTTTCTTTCCAGTCTTAAAGCGCATACTGACAAATAAAAAGTGTTACGTTCCATAAAATGAAGCTAATATTAATTATATTTAAATAACTGTAGTACAAAAAAAAGATAGTAATTATTTTAGTACAACATTTTTTTGGTACTTTATGTGAAGAACTCAATTCTTTTGCAAAGAAACTCGATTGTAGTACACCTGACTTCTATTCTGTTTTGTTTCTAATAGCACATTTTTATTTTCACAAAAAAGTCTCAATATATTTAAAAAGCAATTTTGACTACTTTCTGAATTAAACCGTAGTTCAAAACTATTCGATACATAAAGAAATGCTATATAACAAAAGCTGTAAAAAGTTTTCTTTCAGGTTTAAAGCGAATATTAACAAATAAAAAGTGTTACGATCAATAAAATCCAGCAAATAAAATTTAAATTTTAACAACTGCAGTCCAAAAAAAGGGAAAAAATAATTCTATTACCACATTTTTTGGTTACTTAACGTTAAGACTCCAATTTTTTTTCAACGAAACTCGATTGTAGT
>NW_014572215.1:0-1318 GCF_001313835.1 Polistes canadensis
GTATTAAAATAATATTTTCCCTTTTCTTCCTATACAGTTTTGGAAAAGTAAAGTATATTTGCTAGATTTTATTGTACATAACTCTTTTTATTTGTTAGTATACGCTTTAAAATTTGAAAGTAAAAGTTTAATAGCTTTTGTTATATAGCATTTCTTCATGTATATGATAGTTTTAAACTACGGTTTAATTTAGAAAGTAGCAGAAATTTCTTTTTAAATATATTTAAACATTTTTAGCGACAGCTAAAATATGCTACTTGAAACAAAGCAGATTAAATGTCAGGTTTACTACAATCGAGTTTCGTTGAGAAAGAATTAAATTCTTCACGTAAACTTTTTTAAAAATGATGTAATAGAATAATTTTTTCCCTTTTTTTGTATTGCAGTTGTTGAAATATAAACGTTATTTGCTAGATTTTAGTGAACGTTACACTTTATATTTGTTAGTATACGCTATAAAACTTGAAAGAAAACGTTTAACAGCTTTTGTTATATAGCATTTCTTTATGTATCTGCTAGTTTTGAACTACGCTTTAATTCAGAAAGTAGCAAAAATTACTTTATAAATATGTTAAATCTTTTTTGTTAGGGTAGATATGTGCTACTTGAACCAAGAAAGAATGTATGTCAGGTTTAATACAATCAAGTTTTGTTGGAAAAAAATTAAATTCTTCACGTAAAGTAACCAAAAAATATTTTAATAAAATGATTTTTTTCCTTTCTTTGGACTGCATTTGTTGAAATATAAATGTTATTTGCTGGATTATATTAAACGTAACACTTTTTATTTGTTAGTATACGCTTTAAAACTTGCGAGAAAACGTTTTACAGCTTTTGTTTTATAGCATTTATTTATGTATCTAATAGATTTGAAATATGGTTTAATTCAGAAAGTAGCAAAAATTTTTTTTAAATATGGAAAATCTTTTTTGTTATGGTAAAAATGTGCTATAAGAAAAAAGAAAGAATGGATGTCAGGTTTACTACAATCAAGTTTTGTTAAAAAAGATTTGAATTCTTCACGTAAAGTAACAAAAAAATGTTTTCATAAAGTGATTTTTTTCCTTTTTTTGGACTCCAGTTGTAAAAATATAAAAGTTATTTGCTAGATTTAATTAGACATAACACTTTTTACTTATAAGTATACGCTTTAAAACTTGGAAGAAAACATTTACATCTTTTGTTATATAGCATTTCTTTATGTATCTGACAGTTTTAAACTACAGTTTAATTCAGAAAGTAACAGAAATTTCTTTTTAAATATATTTAAACATTTTTAGCGACAGCTAAAATATGCTACTAGAAACAAAGCAGATTA
>NW_014572216.1:0-1312 GCF_001313835.1 Polistes canadensis
TATAACATTTTTTTATGTATTTGATAGTTTTAACCTATGGTTTTATTAAAAAAGTAGCRARAATTTCTTTCTAAATATATTGAATTTTTTTTGTGAAGGTAAAAATGTGCTGTTCAAAACTCAACACAATAGATGTCTGGTTGACTATAATAGAATTATGTCAAAAAAAATTTAATTGTACACTTAAAGTAACCAAACATATTTGTAATAAAATGTCTTTTTCTCTTTCTTTGACTGCAGTTGTTGAAAAGTTAATGATATCAGCTAAAATTTATTAGACATAACACATTTTAGTTAATAGTATACGCTTTAAAACTTGAAAGAAAATGTTTTTATTCTTTTGTTATATAGCATTTTTTTAGATATCTAATAGTCATTAACTACGACCTATGTTAGAAACTAGCGAAAAATTTTTTCTAAATATATTTAAACATTTTTAGCGACAAGGATAATGTGCTACTAGATACAAAACAAAATAAATGTCAGGTATTTTACAATCGAGCTTCGTAGAAAAAGAATTAAATTTATCACGTAAAGTAAAAACAAAATGTGGTAATAAAATTATTTTTATCCTTTTTTTTGGACTGCAGTTGTTAAAATATTAATGTTATTTACTCGATTTTATTAAACGTAACACTTTTTATTTGTTAGTATACGCTTTAAAACTTGAAAAAAACGTGATACAGCTTTTGTTTTATAGCATTTCTTTATGTATCTGATAGTTTTGAACAATGGTTTAATACAGGAAGTAGCAAAAATTTCTTTCTAAATATATTTTAACATTTTTAGCTACGGTAAATATGTGCTACTAGAGACAAAACAAAGTAAATGACAGGTTTACTACAATCGAAATTCGTTAAAAAAGAATTAAATCCATCACGTTATGTAACAAAATAATGTTGTAATAAAATAATTTTTTTCCTTTTTTTGGACTGTAGTTATTGAAATATAAATGTTATTTGCTGGATTTTATTGAACGCAACACTTTTTATTTGTTAGTATACCCTTCGAAACTTGAAATAAAACGTTTTACAGCTTTTGTTATATAGCATTTCTTTATGTATCTGATAGTTATGAACTATGGTTTAATACAGAAAGTAGCAAAAATTTCTTTCTAAATATATTTAACAATTTTTTGCGATGGTAAAAATGTGCTACTAGAAACAAAACAAAATAAATGTCAGGTTTACTAAAATCAAGTTTCGTTGAAAAAGAATTAAATTTATCATGTTAAGTAACTACAAAATGTTGTAATHAAATGATTTTTCTCCCTTTTTTAAACTGCAGTTGTTAAAATATAAATGTTATTTGC
>NW_014572217.1:0-1304 GCF_001313835.1 Polistes canadensis
AAAGAAAACGTTTTACAGCTTTTAGTATATAGCATTTCTTTATGTATCTAATCGTATTAAACTACGGATTTATTCAGAAAGTAGCAAAAATTACTTTCTAAATATATTTTAACATTTTTAGCGACGGCTAAATTGTGCTACTAAAAACTAAACAGATTAAATGTCAGAGTTACTACAATCGAGTTTCGTTGAAAAAGAATTGAATTTTTCACGGTAAGTAACCAAAAAATGTTGAAAAAAAATGATTTTTTTCCTTTTTTTGAACTGCATTTGTTGAAATATAAATGTTATTTGCTGTATTTTATTGAACGTAACACTTTTTATTTGTTAGTATACGCTTCAAAACTTAAAAGAAAACGTTTTCCAGCTTTTTGTATATAGCACTTCTTTATGTATCTGATAGTTTTAAACTACGGTTTAAATCAGAAAGTAGCAAAAATTTCTTTCTAAATATATTTAAATATTTTTAGCGAAGGTTAAAATGTGCTACTAGAAACAAAACAGAATAAATGTCAGGTTTACTACAATCAAGTTTCGTTGATTAAGATTTGGATTCTACACGTAAAGTAACCAAAAAATTTTGTAATAATATGATTTTTTTCCTTTTTTTGAACTGCGGCTTTTGAATTATAAATGTTATTTGCTTGATTTTAATGAACGTAACACTTTTATTTGTTAGTATACCCTTTAAAACATGAAAGAAAACGTTTTACTGTTTTTTTTATATATCATTTCGGTAGATATCTGCTAGTTTTTATCTACGGTTTAATTCAGAAAGTAGCAAAAATTTCTTTTTATATATATCTAAAAATTTTAAACGACTGTAAGATGTGCTATTTGAAACAAAACAGAATGGATGTCAGGTTTATTAAAATCGCATTTCGTGGAAAAAGATTTGTGTTCTGCACGTAAAGTAACAAAAAAATATTGTAATAAAATGATTTTTTTCATTTTTTTGGAATGCAGTTTTTAAAATATAAATGTTGTTTGCTGGATTTTATTGGACATAACACTTTTTACTTATTAGTATTCGCTTCAAAACTTGTAAGTAAACGTTTTACAGCTTTTGTTATATAGCATTTCTTTATGTTTCTAATGGATTTGAACTACGGTTTAATTCAGAAAGTAGCAAAAATTTCTTTTTAATTATAATAAATCTTTTTTGTGAAGGTTAATATGTTCTATAAGAAACAAGACACAATGGATGTCAGGTTGACTACAATCGAGTTCCGTTGAAAAAAAATTGAATTCTTCACGTTAAGTAACTAATAAATGTTTTAATAAAAAGATTTTTTTCTTTTTTT
>NW_014572218.1:0-1304 GCF_001313835.1 Polistes canadensis
AATCTTTTTCTATTTGAATAAAAGTACTAAACTCATTAAATCTATTTTTATTTGAGTAGAAGTACCTTACTCATTATTATCTTTTTTTTTATTTAAAGTAGTCAATTTATCAAGTCTTTTTTTATTTGAATAATAGTACTTAACGCATCAAATGTCTTTACATTTTAATGAAATTACTTAATGCATCAAATTTCATTCTAATGAAAAGAAAGTACTCACCTAAACAAATATCTTTCCCTTCATATGAAAGTACTCAACTTATTAAATCCCTTTCTATTAAAAGGAAAGTAATAAACACATTAAATCTTTTTCTTTCTTAATGAAAATATTTAGTTTAACAAGTCACTTTTCATTTGAATAAAAGTAATAACCTGATTAAATTTTTTTTCTTTAATAAAAGTACTAAATTTATCAAATCTCTTTCTATTTAAAAGCAAGTACTAAACAAAATAAATCTCTTTCCATTTAAATGAAAGTATCTAACTTATTAAATCTTTTTCTATTTCAAATTAGTACCATTCTTAATAAATCTCTTTCTATTTAAATAAAAGTACTTAAATAATTAAATTTCTTTCTCTTTAAATAAAAGTACTTATTTCATTAAATCTCTTACTATTTAACAAAAAAGCACTCAACCTATTAAGTCTCTTTTAATATGAGTTAATGTACTAATTTTATCAACTCTCTATCTATTTGAATAAAAGTACTCAACTTTTGAAATCCTTTTCTGTTTGAATAAAAGTACTTAACTCTTCTAATGTCTTTCTATTTAAATGAATGTACCTAAAGTATTAAATTTTTTTTCATTAGAATGAAAGGACTAAACTAATTAAATCTCGTTTTATTTGATTAAAAGTACTCAACTCATCAAATCTCTTTCTATTTAAATAAAATTACTCAATACATAAAATCTATTTCTATTAGGATGAAAGTACTTAACTAATTAAATCTTTTTTTTTTTAAGATAAAGTATTTACCTTGTTTAATTTTTTTCTATTTGAATGAAAGTACAGAACTTATTAAAACTCTTTCTATTTAAATAAAAGTACTTCACTTATCCAAAATCATTCTATTTGAATAAAAATACTTAACCTATCTAGTCTTTTTTCTATAAAATAAAGGTACACATTTTATCAAATATCTTTTCAGTTAAATGAAAGTACGTAACTCATTAAATCTCTTTGTATTTAAATGAAAGTACTTAATATATCAACGCTCTTTCCTTTTGGAATAAAATTATGCAACTTATCAAATCTCTTTTTATTTGTATAAAAGAACTCAACACATTAAAATCTTTTTTATTT
>NW_014572219.1:0-1318 GCF_001313835.1 Polistes canadensis
AAATTTTCTCTACTTTCTGAATTAAACTGTAGTTCAAGACTATTAGATACATAAAGAAATGCTATATAACAAAAGCTGTACAACGTTTTCTTTCAAGTTGTAAAGCGTATACTAACAAACAAAAAGTGTTACGTTCAATAAAATGCAGCAAAGAACATTTATATTTTACAATTGCAGTCCAAAAAAAGAGAAAAAATCATTTTATTTCAACATTTTTTGGTTACTTTACCTGAAGAACTCAATTCTTTTTCAACGAAACTCGATTATAGTAAACCTGACGTCTATTCTGTCTTGTTTCCAATAGCACATTTTTACCTTCACAAAAAAGATTTAATATATATAAAAAAGAATTTCTCCTACTTTCTGAATTAAACCGTAGTTCAAAACTAGCAAATTCATAAAGTAATGCTATATAACAAAAGCTGTACAACGTTTTCTTTTTAGTTTTTAAACGAATAGTAACAAATAAATAGTGTAACGTTTAATAAAATCCAGCAAATAACATTTGTAATTCAACAACTGCAGTTTAAAAAAAGGAAAAAAATCATTTTATTACAACATTTTTTGGTTACGTAACGTGAAGAATTCAATTCTTTTTCCACAAAACTCGATGGTAGTAAACCTGAATTTTAATCTGTTTTGTTTCTAGTAGAACATTTTAACCATCGCTAAAAATGTTTAAATATATTTACAAAGAAATTTTTGCTAATTTCAGAATTAAACCGTAGTTCAAAACTGTTAGATACATAAAGAAATGCTATATAACAAAAGCTGTACAAAGTTTTCTTTCAAGTTTTAAAGCGTATAATAACAAAAAAAAAGTGTTACTTCCAATAAAATCCAGCAAATACCATTTATAATTCAACAACTGCAGTTCAAAAAATATCATTTTATTACAAAATTTTTTGGTTACTTAACGTGAAGAACTCAATTCATTTTAAACGAAAATCGATTGTAATAAACCTGACCTCCATTCTGTTTTGTTTCTAGTAGCACATTCTAACCATCGCTAAAAATGTTTAAATATATTTAGAAAAAAACTTTTGCTACTTTTTGAATTAAACCGTAGTTTAAAACAATTCGATACATAAAGAAATGCTATATAACAAAAGCTGTAAAACGATTTCTTTTAAGTTTTAGAGCGTATAATAACAAATAGAAAGTTTTACGTACAATAAATTCCAGCAAATACCATTCATAATTCAACAACTGCAGTTTAAAAAAAAGAAAAAGATCATTTCATTACAACATGTTTTGGTTACTTAACGAGAAGATTTAATTCTTGTTTAACGAAACTCGATTGTAGTAAACCTGACAT
>NW_014572220.1:0-1307 GCF_001313835.1 Polistes canadensis
TGTTATATAGCATTTCTTTATGTATGTAATAGTTTTGTACTACGGTTTAATTCAGAAAGTAACAAAAATTTCTTTTTAAATATGTTAAATCTTTTTTGTGAAGGTAACAATGTGCTATTTGAAACAAGACAGGATCGATGTCAAGTTCATTACAATCGATTTTCGTTAAAAAAGAATTAAGTTCTTCACGTATAGTATCAAAAATTGTTGTAATAAGATGATTTTTTTCCTTTTTGTAGACTGCAATTGTTAAAATATAAATGTTTTTTGCTAGATTTTATTGGACATAACACTTTTCATTTGTTAGTATACGCTTTAAAACTTGTAAGAAAACGTTTTATAGCTATTGTTATATAGCATTTCTTTAGATATTTAATAGTTTTTACTGTTATGTAATCTAAAAAGCAGCGAAACTTTTTTTTAAATATATTGAAATATATTTAGCGACGGTAAAATGTGCTATTAGAAAAAGGACGGAAAAGATGTCAGTTTGACTACAATCGAGTTTCATTGAAAAAGAAATAAATTCTTTATGTGAAGTAACTAGAAAAAGTTGTAATCAAATGATTTTTTTCTTTTTTTCGGACTGCAGTTATTTACATATAAATGTTATTTGCTAGATTTTATTGGACCTAACACTATTCATTTGTTAGTATACGATTTAAAATATGAAAGGAAACGTTTAATAGCGTTTGTTAAATAGCACTTTTTTAATTTATTTATAATTTGTAACTACGATCTAATCCAGAAAGTAGCAAAGATTTCTTTTTAAATATATTAAAACATTTTTTGCAACGGTAAAATTGTGCTACTAGAAACAAAACAGAGTACACGTCAGTTTTACTTCATCCGAGTCCCGTTAAAAAAGAATTAAACTCTTTAGGTAAAGTAACTAGAAAATGTTGTAATCAAATGATTTTTTATTTTTTTCAGACTGCAGTTGCTTACATATCAATGGTATTTGCTAGATTTTTTTGGAGCTTACACTTTTCATTTGTTAGTATACGCTTTAAAACTTGAAAGAGAACGTTTCATAGCGTCTATTAAGAAGCACTTTTTTAGATTTTTTTATAATTTTTACCTATTACTTAATCCAGAAAGTAGCCAAAATTTTTTTTAAAATATATTAAACATTTTTTGCAACGGTAAAATGTGCTATTAGATAAAAGACGAAAAAGGTGTCAGGTTGACTACAATCGAGTTTCGTTGAGAAAGAATTAAACTCTTTACGTAAAGCAACTAAAAAATTTTGAAATAAAATGATTTTTTCTCTTTTTTTGGACTGCAATTGTTAAAATATAAATGTT
>NW_014572221.1:0-1336 GCF_001313835.1 Polistes canadensis
CAACTACAGGACAGATACAAATAATCTAAGCAACATATATAACAAAATATTAAAATTTAATTATCCTAATGAGACACATTGACAGAGGACATCATAATATGGATGATACCTAGATTATTAAACACTAATCTAGATAGAATTCAGTATATGATTACATGTGACGAAGTAAGGATGTTTAGGATTAATTAATTTATTATAATGAATGACTCTAAAATAATATGTATTGACGCGTGAACTAGGTGATCGAGGTAAAAAATTTAAAGTTTATTTATTTATTTATTTATTTATAATAATGTTTATATTTCTTTTTAACAAGTTATAATTATAAAATAATATAAAGAAAAAAAAAAAAATTTTTTTAGTGGCTGAGGAAGTCCCCAGTAAGGGACGAAACGTTCAACTAAATCAAATTAGTTTGTTCATCAAAATTTATTAACTGTCTTCAATTTTCCCTTTGAAACTCATATATATGTTGCTAAAAATGTTTTCATATATTTAAAAGGAAATTTACGCTACTTTCTAGATTAAATCGTAGTAAAAACTATAAAATTTCTAAATGAGAGCTATATAACAAAAGCTGTAAGAAGTTTTCTATCAAGTTTTAAGGCGTATACTAACAAATGAAAAGTGTTCGGTCCAATAGAATCTAGCATATACCATTTATTTTACAACAACTGCAGTCGAGAAAAAAAAGAAAAATCATTTACTTACAACTTTTTTTGGTTACTTTACTTGAAAAATTTAATTCTTTTTCAACGAAACTTGATTGTAGTAAACCAAACATCTATTCTGTTTAGTCTCTAGTAGTTTTTTTATCGTTGCTAAAAATGAATTATTATATTTACAAAAAAATTTTCGCTACTTTCTGGATTAAAGCGTCATTAAAAATTAAAAACAATCTAAAAAAGAGCTATATAACAACAGCTATAAAACGTTTTCATTTAAGTTTCAAAGCGTATAATAGCAAATAAAAAGTGTCATAGCTAATAAAATCTAGCATATATCATTTATTCTACAACAACTGCAGTCGAAAAAAACAGAAAAAAACCATTTTTTTAACACTTTTTTTGATCACTTTACGTAAAGAATTAAATTCTTTTTAACGAAACTCGATTGTAGTAAACCTTATGTCCATTTTTTTTTATTTGTAGTAGCACATTTTTATCGTTGCTAAAAATGTTTTTATATATTTAAAAAAAAATTAACGCTATTTTCTAGATTAAATCGTAGTTAAAAATTATAAAATTTCTAAACAAGAGCTACATAACGAAAGCTATAAGAAATTTTCTATCAAGTTTTAAAGCGTATACTAACAAATAAAGAGTGCACGGTCTAA
>NW_014572222.1:0-1308 GCF_001313835.1 Polistes canadensis
GCGCATCGATTCTTTTTTTGTATCTGTAGGTCGACTTGTTTATTTCTTCTTCTATTGTAGGAATGTTTAAGTCCTTTCTT
This sequence comes from Polistes canadensis, assembly GCF_001313835.1. Classification (NCBI taxonomy): domain Eukaryota; kingdom Metazoa; phylum Arthropoda; class Insecta; order Hymenoptera; family Vespidae; genus Polistes; species Polistes canadensis. The sequence continues at coordinate 81 of NW_014572222.1, forward strand.
ATATCTATGTTATGGATGTACCATGGAGAAATCGCGATTGTGCGTAGGCTATTGATAGTTGAGCCTCTAGTTTAGTAATGTGGCTTTTCGCCGCTATAATCCATAGCGGTAAGCCATAAGTCCAAATTGGTTTTATTATAGTTTTATAAATTAGTGATTTGTTCTTGGTGCTAAGTTTTGACTTTTTACCCGTTAGCCAAGCCATTTGTCTCTGTTGATGCGACTAATGCTTTAATCGGTACTCCAGTGGATTGTAGTGAATCAAAAAATGCCTTTACGGGTGATATCGAGATTGTTTATTAATGGGAAGGAGGATAGGAAAATAAAACACAATAACAAATATATTTGAGCCCAGTCAGTACTAAAAAGTACGCTTTATTTGGCTCGTCAGGGAAAAGCCTTTCAGCATAAAAACCCTGGTGTAAACGTTGACGAAGAATCCGTACAAATCAGAATAATTCTGGCCAAGTACAGGACCTCCTTTTGTCATTTGTCGCTGGCCGAACTTAAATGATGTAGTATTGCGTAATACAAATAATTCTCCTCGAAATAGTTTCTCGCAAGTCTCAGCTTTGTAAGATAGATGAATTTCGAGCAATGAACTAAGAGTGCCTAAATAATGAGTGCCAACAGGCGCGAGAACGCGCTGGGTTTTATACTAAAAAGCGATGCGATGCTGCACCAAAAAGCCTGAGTATAACGCGGCTGTCAATACATGTGATTAAGATAATAAATGTGGTAGGAGCAACCGAGCTAAAAAAAAGCAAAAGCTCTTACAAACATCTTGGCGCTACCGTGGTCACCACCAAAAACAAAGATACTGCTTTGTCGCACGTGTCTCACGATTTGACAGGGCCATACACGCCTTGACGCTTCGCCCTACTCACTCGTTGCGTATAATACGCAACAGTCTCTTTTTAATAAGTATTTGTTCAATTTTAGCACTTATGTGTTTTTCTATGTAAGTTTGGAGTCAAGATGTAGGCCTAAATATTTGACCGTGAATGTCTGAGGAACCTCTGTATTATACAGTTTTATTTTAGGCATTGTGCCCCTCCTTAGTGTAAACGCAATATGTTTATATTTTGTACAGTATACTTTGATCTTTCTATTGTATAACCGATCTTCGAGGGAATTGATTTGGTTCTGCAATAATTGAACTGCTTGTTGTGGATCATTATTTACGGTAAACATCGCCGTGTCGTCTGCAAGCGTTAAGACAGTACAG
>NW_014572223.1:0-1316 GCF_001313835.1 Polistes canadensis
ACTGCAGTTGTTGAAATATAAATGTTATTTGCTGGATTTTATTAAACATAACACTTTTCATTTGTTAGTATACGCTTGAAAACTTGAAACAAAACGTTTTACAGCTTTTTTTATATAGCATTTCTTTATGTATCTTACAGTTTTGATCTACAGTTTAATTCAGAAAGTATCAAAAATTTCTTTCTAAATATATGTAATCCTTTTTAGCGACGGTTGATAATTGCTACTTCCAACAAAACAGAATGGATGTCAGGTTTACTACAATTGAGTTTCGTTAAAAAAGAATTGAATTTTATACGTTAAGTAACAAAAATATGTTGTAATAATATGATTTTTTTTCTTTTTTTGAAATGCTGTAGTGGAAATATTTATGTTATTTGCTGGATATTATTAAACATAACACTTTTTATTTGTTAGTATACGCTTTAAAACTTGAAAAAAAATGTTTTACTGCTTTTGCTTTATAGCATTTCCTTGTGTATTTAATAGTTTTGAACTACGGTTTAATTCAGAAAGCAGCAAAAATTTCTTTCTAAATATATATTAAACATATTTAGCAACGGTTAAAATGTGCTACTAGAAACAAAACAGATTAAATGTCAGGTTTACTACAAGCGAGTTTTAGTAAAAAAAAATTAAATTCTTTACGTAAAAAAACCAAAAAATGTAATAAAAGGATTTTTTTTCTTCTATTAGACTGCAGTTTTTGAAATATAAATGTTATTTGCTGGATTTTATTAGACATAATCCTTTTTATTTGTTAGTATACGCTTAAAAACTTGAAAGAAAATGCTTTACAGCTAATGTTTAATAGCATTTCTCTATGTATCTAATAGTTTTGTACTATTGTTTAATTTAGAAAGTAGCAATAAATTCTTTCTATATAAATTGTAGCATTTTTAGCGACGGATAAAATATGCTACTAAAAACTAAACAGATTAAATTTCAGGTTTACTACAATCGAGTTACGTTGAAAAAGAATTCGATTCTTTACGTTAAGTTTCAATAATATGTTGTAATAAAATGATTTTTTTCCTTTTTTTAAACTGCATTTGTGGACTAATAAATGTTATTTGCTTGATATTATTGAACGTAACACTTTTTATTCGTTAGTATATTCGTTAAAACTTGAAAGAAAACGTTTTACAGATTTTTTATTTAGCATTTCCTTATGTATCTAACAGTTTTGAATTACAGTTTAATTCAGAAAGTAGCAAAAATTTCTTTCTAAATATATTTAAACATTTTTAACGACGGTAGAAATGTGCTACCAGAAACAAAACAGAATCAATGTCAGGTTTACTACAATCGAGTTT
>NW_014572224.1:0-1396 GCF_001313835.1 Polistes canadensis
AATTAAAAATAATAATAATAATTATGAAGAAAATTGATTTTATTATATAATTCCTTTTTTTTTCTTCATTTAATGATGTAAACGAGAGATTTTTTTCAATATGAAATAAATCATTGGTATTCAATTAGTCTTAATATTGTTATTCCAACTTTGATATATTCTCATTTTCATAATTATTATTATTAATAAAAAAACAAAAAGGAGAGAGAGAGAGAGATAGAAATAATAAAAAATAATTTACCCAATGGCTCGAGATTAATAAAGTTTCAAGCAAAATTATCCTTTTTCAATATTATTTTTTTCTAAAAGTATATTGTTTCTCTTATTCCGTGTCACCGATAATGTAAGCATTACTTTTCAGTAACCTGAAAAAAAAGGATATACCAAACCAATTAGTATAGTAGTATAATTAAGAAAGATTGTAAATGTTGTAGTAATGTATAGAGTAATAAATCAAATGGATGGATAGGATAGATAAATAGAAAGAGATAGAAAGAAAGAAAAGAAATAAAGAGAGAGAGAGAGAGAGACAGAGAGAGAACAAAATAAAAAAACCTAAAAAAAGGGAAAGATAAAGAGAAAAAGAATGGTGCGGAATATCAATGAAAAATCATTAAACACCATCGAATGCTTTTACCGTGTACACGATGTCTTCCCATCCTTCTCCTCCCCCCTCCCTGCCCCCTACCCCCTTTCCCAGCCCTAATGTTAAAGGAATACGATAAAGTGGAATGGAAAAAAAGGGAAAAACTACTGCGGGATGAGATAAATAACGTTGAAAAAAAAATAAAATAACGTGTTTTAAATAAAGGTGTGCATGAGTGCGTTAGTGCACGTGTATATATATGTATATGTATATGTATATGGTAGAAACAAGAAAAAGATATAAAGAAAGGGAAAGGGGGAAAAAAAAAAGGAGAATAAGTGGAAGGGATATTCCAACTATGACCGAATATATTTCTGAACTCGAAAACCCACTTAAGAGTGTTCGGAGGACCGAAGATTAGAGGGCAAAACTCACTCCATGGGGCCTTCCCTCCTTTTATTTCAGGGACCCAAACTATTATATCTGTTGTACACTCAAGTGGGCCCTCTGGCAAGTAGGTAGAAACCGATAACAGGGCGGCCTGCTTGCTTGCCTGTTTGTGTGTGCGGCTTTTAAGAAGACTGTCGCGACAAACTGTCCGGAGGAAAAAAAAGGAAAAAAAAAAGGGAAGAAAAGTATTTAAGAGAGAGAGAGAGAGAGAGAGAGAGAGGTGAGGGAAAGAAAAGTTTTGCTATACTTTAATTGTAAGTCGTTTTCGTAGTCGTTTGATCGTGAAAAAGATAAATAAGGAAAAGGTAAAAATAAAATATGCAGAAAGAGAGAGAGAGAGAGAGAGAGAGAGAGAGAGAG
>NW_014572225.1:0-1300 GCF_001313835.1 Polistes canadensis
GTAGTTCAAAACTATCAGATACATAAAGAAATGCTTTACAACAAAAGCTGTAAAACGTTTTCTTTTTAGTTTTAAAGCGTCATATTACAAATAAAAAGTGTCACGTTCAATATATTCCAGCAAATAACATTTATAATTCAACAAATGCAGTTCAAAAAGTGGAAAAAAATCATTTTAATACAACATTTATTGGTTACTTTACGTGAAGAACTCAATTCTTTTTCGACGAAAATCGATAATAATAAACCCGACATCCATTCTGTTTTGTTTGTAGTAGCACAGTTTAACCGTCGCTAAAAATATATACATATATTTAAAGAGAAATTTTTGCTACTTTCTGAATTAAATCGTAGTTTAATACTGTCAGATACATAAAGAAATGCTATACAACATAAGCTGTAAAACGTTTTTTTTTTAACTTTTAAAGCGTATACTAACAAATAAAAAGTGTTACGTTCTATAAAATTCAGCAAATAACATTTATAATAAAACAACTGCAGTTCAAAAAGAGAAAAAAAATCATTTTAATACGACTTTTTTTTGTTACTTTACGTGAAAAACTCAATTCTTTTTCAACGAAAATCGATTGTAATAAACCTGACATCTATTCTGTTTTGTTTATAGTAGCCCATTTTACCCGTCGCTAAAAATGTGTAAATATATCTAATACAGAAATTCTTACTACTTCCTTAATTAAACCGTAGTTCAAAACTATCAGATACATAGAGATATGCTATATAACAAAAGCTGTTAAACGTTTTTTCAAGTTTTAATGCGAATACTAACAAACAAAAAGTGTTACGTTCGATAAAATCCAGCAAATAAAATTTATAATTTAACAACTGCAGATCAAAAAGAGAAAAAAAATGATCTTATTAAAACATTTTTTGGTTACTTTACGTGAAGAACTCAATTATTTTTTAACGAAAATCGATTGTAATAAACCTGACATCCATTCTGTTTTGTTTCTAGTAAAAATTTTTAACCGATGATAAAAATGTTTAAATATATTTAATACAGAAATTTTTACTACTTTCTAAATTAAACCGTAGTTTAAAACTATCAGATACAGAAAGAAATGCTATATAAAAAAAGCTGTAAAACGTTTTCTTTCAAGTTGTAAAGCGTATACTAACAAATAAAAAGTTTTACTTTCAATAAAATCAAGCAAATAAAATTTATATTTCAAGAACTGCAGTCTAAAAAAAGGAAAGATCTCATTTTATTACAATATTTTTTGGTTACTTTACGTTAAGAACTCAATTCTTTTTCAACAAAAATCGATTGTAATAAACCTGAA
>NW_014572226.1:0-1348 GCF_001313835.1 Polistes canadensis
TTACAACATTTCTAATTATCTTTACGCGAAAAATTCAATTCTTTTTCAACGAAACTCTATTGTAGTAAGCCTGACGTCCATTCTGTCTAGTTTCTAATAGCACATTTTTACCTTCACAAAAAAAATTTAATATTTTAAAAAAAACAGTTTAAGTTACTTTCTGAATTAAACMGCAGTATAGAAATATCAGATACATAAAAAAATGCTTTATAACAAAAGCTGTAAAACATTTTCTTTCAAGTTTTAAAGCTTAAACTAATAAGAAAAATGTGTTATGTCCAATTAAATCTAGCAAAAAACATTTATATTTCAACAACTGAAGTCTAAAAATAGAAAAAAAATCATTTTATTAAAACATTTTTTGGTAACTTTACGTGAAGAATTCAATAGTTTTTATACGAAATTTGATTGTAGTAAACCTGACATTCATTCTGTCTTGTTTCTAATAGCAAATTTTTACCTCACAAAAAAGATTTAATATATTTAGAAAGAAATTTTTGCTACTTTCTAAATTATACCGTAGTACAAAACTATTAGATACATATTGAAATGCTATATAACAAAAGCTATAAAACATTTACTTTGATGTTTTAAAGCGTATACTACTAAGTAGAATGTGTTATGTCCAATAAATTTTTGCTGATATCATTTACTTTTCCACAAATGCAGTAGAAGAAAAAGAAAAAGTCAGTTTATTAAGACTATGTTTTGTTACTTTAAGTGTACAATTAAATTTTTTTTCAACAAAATTCGATTCTAGTAAACCTGACATACATTCTGTCTTGTTTCTAATAGCACACTTTTACCTTCACAAAAAAGATTTAATATATTTTAAAAGAAATTTTTGCTACATTCTGAATTAAACCGTAGTTCAAAACTATTAGATACATAAAGAAATGCTATATACCCAAAGTCTATAAAACCTTTTTTTTCTATTTTTAAAACGTATACTAAAAATAAAAAAAGTTACGTTTAATAAAATCCAGCAAAGAACATTTATATTTTAACAACTGCGGTCCAAAAAAAAGAAAAAAATCATTTTATTACATAATTTTTTGGTTACTTTACGGGAAGAATTCAATTCTTTTTAACAAAAATCTATTGTTTTAAACCTTATATTTATTCTGTTTTGTTTCTAGTAGCACATTTTACCCGATGCTAAAAAGATTTAACATATTTAAAAAGAAGTTTTTGCAACTATCTAAATTAAACCGTAGCTCAAAACTAACAGATACATAAAAAAATGCTATATAAAAAAAGCTGTAAAATGTTTTCTTTTAAGTTTTAAAACGCATACTAACAAATAAAAAGTGTTACGTTCAATAAAATCCAGCAAATAACATTTATA
>NW_014572227.1:0-1330 GCF_001313835.1 Polistes canadensis
TTTACTATATTCGAGTTGCGTTAAAAAAGTATTGAACTCTTTAMGTAATATAACCAAAAAATGTTGAAATAAAATGATGTTTTCTYTTTTTATGGACTGCAGTTTTTAAAAAGTAAGTGATATTTCCTAGATTTTATTGGACAAAACACTTTTTATTTGTAAGGATACGCTTTAAAGCTTAAAAGAAAACGATTCATAGTTTCTGTTAAACAACATTTTTTTTATATTTTTATAATTTAAAACTGCGATCTAATCCAGAAAGAAGCGAAAATTTCTTTTTTAATATATTAAAACATTATTAGCAACGGTAAAAGTTTGCTGCTAGAAAAAGAACAGAGGGGACGTCAGGTTTACTTTATTCGAGTTTTGTTGAAATGGAATTAAAATCTTTACGTAAAGTAACAAAAAACTGTTAAAATAAAATGATTTTTTCTCTTTTTTTTAACTGCAATTTTTAAAAAGTAAGTGATATTTGCTAGATTTTATTGGACATATAATTTTGTATTTGTAAGGATACGCTCTAAGACTTTAACAAAAACGTTTCATAGCGTCTGTTAAATAGCACTTTTTAAATTTTTTTATAATTTAAAACTACGATCTAATCCAGAAAGAAGCGAAAATTTCTTTTTAAATATATTAAAACAATTCGAGCAACGGTAAACTTGTGCTACTAGAAACAGGACAGAGTGAACGACAGTTTTACTTCAATCGAATTTCGTGGAAAAAGAAAATAAATTCTTTACGTAAAGCAACAAAAAAATGTTGAAATGAAATGATTTCTTTTCTTTTTTTACTCTGTAATTGTTAAAATATAAATGTTCCTTGCTAGATTTTATTGGACTTAACACTTTTCATTTGTTAGTATACGCTTTAAAACTTAAAAGATAACGTGATATAGCTTTTGTTATATAGCATTTCTTTAGATTTCTGATAGTTTTTACTGTTATGTAATCTAGAAAGCAGCGAACTTTTTTTTAAATATATTCAAATATATTTAACGACGGTAAAATGTGCTATTAGAAAAAAGACGGGAAAGATTTCAGGTTGACAACAATTGAGTTTTGTTGAAAGAGAATTGTATTCCAAATGTAAAGTAACCCAAAAAAGTCTAAATAAACTGATTTTTTCTCTTCTCTTTAACTGCTTTTATTACAAAGTAAATGATGTTGGCTAGATTTTATTGGACATACCACTTTTTATTTTTAAGGATACGCTTTAAAATTTGAAAGAAAACGTTCCATAGCGTTTGTTAAATAGCACTTTTTAAATTTATTTATAATTTGTAACCACGATCTATCCAAAAAGTAGCGAAAATTTCTTTTTAAATATA
>NW_014572228.1:0-1416 GCF_001313835.1 Polistes canadensis
TTTTTTCTTAACGAGCACGATAATATAAGCGTATCGTGGAGGAAAATTATGTGAGAACAAAAAAAAAAAAAAAAGACACAAAAGAAGGGGAAAAAAAAAAACTTAAAAGAAATAGAAACAGAAATAGAAGAGAAAGGCTTACCGTTCGTATCTGATGGTACATGAGTTTAAGGTCGTCTTCTACGAGACGGTAAGGGTCGATTTGATAATCGGGCAAGGATCCAGGCTGAATAGTTTGCATTGAACTCATCGATCTCGCGATGCCTATCCTGCATAATCCTCCTCTTGTTGTAGTTCTGTTCTGCAAAAAGAAGGAAACGAAAAAAAAAATACGCAGAATTTTCCATTAGAATGTACCATTTTTTTCTTTTCCTTTTTTTAACCTCATTCCATATAAAATATAAGTATAATTAACTGTTAACATTGTTATATATATATTTGCGAGTATATATACACAGTTAGATATATTTTTATTATTAAATAATATAATTCATTTCGATTTATATAATTCGATTATCTAATTTGATTATACAATATATTGAATAAAAAATATAATTATAAAATATACTTATATTATGTATGCACTATATCATTTTTAATTTGACCATCCTTAATATTTTATTTGCGTTTACATTTACCGCATACTCGATAGACGTATTATTATTATTATTATTATTATTATTATTATATAAGATACGCGCACCCGTAATGAATAATTAATTATGGTTTGTACGTATATAACTAATCGTGATATTCGCGATAGAAAAAAAAAAACCAAATGAGAAACAACATCATCGACAACGCGGATATTCGTGAAAGGAATAATTTTAAGTTACAACATATTTTCACCAATCGACTTTCTTTCTTTCTTCCTTCCTTCGTCACATTTTAATTAAACGTTTCAAACTTGTTAAAAAAACATTTCTTTGTTTCATTAATCGACGTTCATTGTACGAATATTTCTTCCTAATTTTATTTATTATTTATTCCTTTGAATTAAGAAAACGTTGTTGTGTTTAAAAAGAGAAACAAAGAGAGAGAGAGAGAGAGAGAGAGAGAAAGAGGAAAAAGAAAAAAAAAACGAGACAGCTTGTGGCTGCTCGTAACGCGTCATTTACTACTGCGTTCGGTCTGATTGCATATGGCATTAGCTACTTTTCCCCTTGTGCAACATGTTCGATCCGCGTCCGCCTTATTACGGAGTCTTATCACTTAAAAACTATTACGTTCAACGTTATAATCGTTAATTCTAATCCCAATCGTTCGCACAATAACAACTAAGTTTTTTTCTTTGTCTTTTCTTTTTTTTCATTCTTTTTTTTTTTTTCTTTCCATTATAATTTGATACATTTTTGTTCGTAAAATAAATTAATCCAATTATTAACCAGTTAATATTATATATCTATATATATATAT
>NW_014572229.1:0-1308 GCF_001313835.1 Polistes canadensis
ACTTAGGTTTTATTTAGAAAGTAGCCAAAACCTCTTTTTACATATATTTATATATTTTTAGCGATGGTTTAAATGTGCTTCTAGAAACAAAAACGAATAGATGTCAGGTTTATGACAGTCGAGTTTCATTGAAAAAGAATTGAGTTCTTCACGTACAGTAATCAAAAAATGTTGTAATAAAATGATTTTTTTCCTTTTTTTAAACCGTAGTTGTTGAATTATAAAAGTTATTTGCTGGATTTATTTAAACGTAACCGTTTTTATTTGTTAGTATACGCTTTCAAACTTAAAACAAAACGTTTGACAGCTTTTGTTATATAGCATTTCCTCATGTGTCTGATAGTTTTAAACTACGGTTTCATTTAGAAAGTAGCAAAAATTTTTTTTTAAATATATTTATGTATTTTTAGCGACGCTTAAAATGTGCTACTAGAATAAAAACAGAATGGATGTCAGGTTTATTACAATCAATTTTCTTGGAAAAAGAATTGAGTTCTTCACGTAAAGTAACCAAAAAATATTGTAATAAAATAATTTTTTTCCTTTCTTTGAACTGCAGTTGTTGAATAATAATTGATATTTGCTAGATATTATTGAACGTAAAACTTTCTATTTGTTAGTATACGCTTTAAAACCTAAAAGAAAACGTTTTACACCTTTTGCTATATAGTATTTCTTTATGTATCTGATAGTTTTTAACTACAGTTTAATTCAGAAAGTAGCAAAAATCTCTTTTTAAATATATTTATATATTTTTAGCGACGGTTAAAATGTGCTACTAGAATCAAAACAGAATGGATATCAGGTTTATTACAATCAATATTCTTTGAAAATAATTGAATTCTTCACGTTAGGTAACCAAAAAATGTTGTAATAAAATGATTTTTTTCCTTTTTTTAAACTGCAGTTGTTGAATTAAAAAAGTTTTTTGCTGGATTTTATTGAACGTAACACTATTTATTTGTTAGTATACGCTTTAAAACTTAAAAAAAAACGTTTAACAGCTTTTGTTAAATAGCATTTCTTTAAATATCTGATAGTTTTTAACCACGGTTTATTTCAAAAAGAAGCAGAAATTTCTTTTTAAATATATTAAATCTTTTTTGTGAAGGTAAATATGTGCTATAAGAAACAAGACAAAATGGACGTCAGGTTTACCACAATCGAGTTTCGTTGAAAAATGAATGAGTTCTTTACGTACAGTAACCAAAAAATGTTGTAATAAGATGATTTTTTTCCTTTTTTTGAACTGCAGTTGTCAAATTATAAATGTTATTTGCTGGATTTTATTGAACGTAACACTTTTTA
>NW_014572230.1:0-1323 GCF_001313835.1 Polistes canadensis
TTATTACAACATTTTTTGGTTACTGTACGTGAAGAACTCAATTCTTTTTCAACGAAGCACGATTGTAGTAAACCTGACGTACATTCTCTCTTGTTTCTAATAGCACAATTTTTCATTTATAAAAAAGATTTAATATATTTAAAAAGTAGTTTTTGCCACTTTCTGAATTAAACCGTAGTTCAAAACTATTAGATACATAAAGAAATGCTATATAACAAAAGCTGTACAACTTTTTCTTTAAAGTTTTAAAGCAATTACTAAAAAATAAAAAGTTCTACGTTTATAAAATCCAGCAAATAATAATTATAATTCAACAACTGCAGTTCAAAAAAAGGAAAAATATCATTTTATTACAACATTTTTTGGTTACTTTACGTGAAGAACTCAATAATTTTTCAACGAAAATCGATTGTAATAAACCTGACATCCATTCTGATTTGTTTCTAGTAGCACATATTTACCTTCACAAAAAAGATTTAATATATTTAAAAAGAAGTTTTCGCTACTTTCTGAATAAAACCGTAGTTGAAAACTATTAGATACATAAAGAAATGTTATAAAAAAAGAGCTGTAAAACGTTTTCTTTTAAGTTTTAAAGCGTATACTAACAAATAGAAAGTTTTACTTTTAATAAAATCAAGCAAATAAAATTTATATTTTAACCACTGTAGTCTAAAAAAAGGAAAAAAATCATTTTATTACAACATTTTTTGTTTACTTAACGAGAAGAATTCAATTATTTTTCAGCGAAACTCGATTGTAGTAAACCTGACATTTAATCTGTTTTGTCTCTAGTAGCACATTCTAACCGTCGCTAAAAATGTTTAAATATATTTAGAAATAAATTTTTGCTAATTTCTGATTTAAACCGTAGTTCAAAACTATCAGATACATATAGAAATGCTATAAAGTAAAAGCGGTAAAACATTTTCTCTCATGTTTTCAAGCGTATACTAATAAGTAAAAAGGGGGTATGTCAAATAAAATTTAGCAAATAACATTTATATTTCAACAACTGTAGTCCAAAAAATAGAAAAAAATAATTTTATTACAAAATTTGTTGGTTACTTTACGTAAAGAACTCAATTTTATGTCAACGAAAATCGATTGTATTAAACCTGACATCCATTCTGTTTTGTTTCTAGTAGCACATTCTTACCGTCGCTAAAAATGTTTAAATATATTTAGAAAGAAATTTTTGCGACTATCTGAAATCAACCGTATTTCAAAACTAGCAAATACATAAAGAAATGCTATATAAAAAAAGCTGTAAAACGTTGTCTTTTAAGTTTTAAGCGCATACTAACAATTAAAAAGTGTTAC
>NW_014572231.1:0-1321 GCF_001313835.1 Polistes canadensis
GACTGCAGTTGTTGAAATATAAATGTTATTTGCTTGATTTTATTGGATCTAAATTGTTCTTTTTGTTAGTATACGCTTTAAAACTTGAAAGAAAACGTTTTACAGCTTTTGTTATATGGCATTTCTTTATGTATCTGATACTTTTGAACTACGGTTTAACTCAGAAAGCCGCGAAAATTTTTTTTTTATTTATTGGAAATTTTATAGTGACGGTAAAATGTGCTATTTCAAACAAGACAAAGTGGATGTCAGCTTTACTACGATCGAGTTTCGTGGAAAATAATTGAGTTCTTCACGTAAAGTAACTATAAAATGTTGTAATATAATTATTTTTTTCCTTTTTTTGGACTGCAGTTTTTGAAATATAAATGTTATTTGCTGGATTTCATTGAATGTAAAACTTTTTATTTATTAGTATACGCTTTTAGACTTTAAAGAAAACGTTTTACAGGTTTTGTAATATAGCATTTCTTTTTGTATCTGAAAGTTTTTACCTAGGATTTAATTTAGAAACTAGCGGTAATTTTTTTCTAAATATTTTTCAACATTTTTAGCGACGGTAAAAATGAGCTACTAGAAACAAAACAAAAAAAAAGTTAGTTTTACAACAATCGATTTTCGTTAAAAAGTATGAATTCTTTACGTTAAGTAACCAAAAGATTTTGTAATAAAATGATTATTTCCTTTTTTTTGGACTGCAGTTGTTAAAAAATAAATGTTATTTGCTAGATTTTATTAAACATAACACTTTTTATTTTTTGTATACGCTTTAATACTTGAAAGAAAACGTATTACAACTTTTAGTATATAGCGCTTTTTTTGTATCTGATAATTTTTAACTACGTTTTAATTCAGAAAGTAGTAAAAAATTCTTTTTAAATATATTTAAACATTTTTGGTTACGGAAATTTGTGCTACTAGAAACAAGACAAAATAAATGACAGGTTTACTGCAATCGAGTTTCGTTAAAACATAAAAGAATTCTTCACGTTAAGTAACCAAAAAATGTCGTAATAAAAAGATTTTTTTCCTTTTTTTGGACTGCAGTTTTTGAAATGTATATGTTATTTGCTGGATTTCATTGAATGTAAAACATTTTATTTGTAAGTATACACTTAAAAACTTGAAAGAAAACGTTTTACAGTTTTTGTTATATGGCATTTCCTTATGTATCTAATAGTTTTGAAGAACGCTTTTATTCAGATAGTAGCAAAAATTTCTTTTTAGATATATTAAATCTTTTTTGTGAAGGTTGAAATATACTATTAGAAACAAGTTAGAATGGATGTCAGGTTTACTACAATCGAGTTTCGTTGAAAAA
>NW_014572232.1:0-1309 GCF_001313835.1 Polistes canadensis
CAACTTTTTTATGTTACTGTAGGTGTAAAATTAAATTTGGTTTACGACAAAATCCGATTTTAGTCAACCAAACATCTATTTTGTTAATTTTTCTAATAGCACATTTATACCTTTACAAAAAAAATTTAATATATTTAAAAAGAAATTTTTGCTCATTTTTGAATTAAACCGTAGTTCAAAACTATTAGATACATAAAGAAATACTATCTAACAAAAACTGTAAAACGTTTTCTTTCAAGTTTTAAAGCGTATACTTACAAATAAAAAGTGTTAGTTTCAATAAAATCCAGCAAATAACATTAATATTTCAACAAATTCAGTCCAAAAAAAGGAAAAAAATTATTTTATTACAACATTTTTTGGATACTCAGTTTAAGAAATTCAATTCTTTCTCAACGAAACTCGATTGTAGTAAACCAGACATTTAATCTGTTTTGTTTGTAGTAGCACATTTTACCTGCCGTTAAAGATGTTTAAATATATTTAGAAAGAAAATTTTGCTAGTTTCTAAATAAAAGCGTTTTTAAAAACTATAAAATTTTTAAAAAAGTGCTATATAACAAAAGCTATAAAACTTTTACTTTTTGTTTTAAAGCGTATACTATTAAATAAAAAGTATTTTGTCCCAAAAGTTCTAGCTATTAACATTTACTTTTAAGCTACTGCAGTCGAAGAAAAAGAAAAAATCATTCTATTACAACTTTTTTATGTTACTTTACGTGAAATATTAAATTTAGTTTTCAACAAAATCCGATTTAAGTCAACCAAAAATCTATTCTGTTTAGTTTCTAATAGCACATTTTTACCTTCACAAAAAGAATTTAATAATTTTAAAAGAAATTTTCGCTACTTTCTGAATTAAACCGTAGTTCAACTATCTGATACATAAAGAAATACTGTATAACAAAAGCTGTAAAAGGTTTTTTCTCTAGTTTTAAAGCGTATACTAACAAATAAAAAGTGGTACGTTCAATAAAATCTAGCATAAAACATTTGTATTTTAACAACTGCAGTCCAAAAAAAGGAAAAAAATCATTATATTACAACATTTGTTGGTTATTCAGCGTGAATTTCTTCTTTTTGGATTATTATAATGTATCCATTTCTCGTCGTCAGTGATAATACGATGTAAAAAACACTTTTTTTATGTCTAGCAAGCAGTATTACACTTAAGCATAATCAGCGTTCAATATCTCTCGGCATTAATTCGTTGGGAACCCAATTTCCTTGTTTATTAATCATTCCTATTGCTTTAAAGGATGTAAGACTGCTTGATGAGTGACTGCTAATGTTACAGCAAGTTCTTTTT
>NW_014572233.1:0-1407 GCF_001313835.1 Polistes canadensis
CGAACGCGTATAAAGTGAATTCTCCACCATTTTATCCTCAATTATTTTTTAATATTTCACATTTGTCTTGTTTTTTCTTTTCTTTCTTTCTTTCATATTAGAGGTTGAGAGGGGCGGGGAATAAAATATGTATATATATATATCATATATTTAAAAAAAAAAAAAAAAAAAAGAAATCTTAACAATTTGAAACACAATATTTAACAGAGAAGCATATTACTAAATAATATAATGTATCGATTAATAAAATGTAATAATCAATTTCTATGTCAACGAGATAATTAAGTGGACTACTATCGAAAAAATACAAAAAAATTAAGTAGTATGGATAAAGATTATAGTGGGGAGGGGGCGGAAACAGAGAGATCATTCTCATAGATCGATAGTATTATTTTCTTTTTTTTTTCTTTTCAAAGTATAAGCAAAATAATATTCCCCCCTATTTCTTTTCTTTTTTTTTCTCTTTCTTACTTTTCCTTCTTCTTTTCTTGAATTCGCAAAACTGAATAACATTTGATCGTAAAACGGTGTGTGTTTGTATGTGTCAGAATTTTTTCTTCCTTTTTCTATATATATACGTATGTACGCTATCCAGGAGATAAGTAAGAGTATAATCAAAAGTTAACAATACTTAACTCGGAATAAATTCTTATTATCTCGTAGATGCTTACATTATTAAATTCTAATAAAAAGCTAATAACAAAAAAACAGTTCGTACAAACTTGCGTTTTTTCTCTCTCTCTCTCTCTCTCTTTCCTTATCTTTCTCTTTCTAATTTTATTTCTATTCTGATTCATTCGCATACATACGCACACAATATACTTTTCCTATTGAAAATTATCTTCGTACTTAGTCTTCATCATCATCGTTATAATCACACCCCATTATTATTATCAAACACGTGGATGCCCATTTTATTGAAGTAAGTCGATCAATCACAATCATGGGAATAAAACTTAAAGTTCTTAACTACTTGAGAAATGTTTCCTTTTCCACACACATAATTGTGTAAAACATAAATTAATAATTTGTCTTATTCCTTTTTTAATGTTCTTTTTCTTTTGCATCATTTATGTATCCACCACTATATTATTTAAATCTATCCGCATCTATTTTATCTATTATCATCTCTTTTCTTCTTATTTTTTTTTTTTTTGATCGTTTTCTTCAAAACGAAACACCAAACGATGAGCACATATTATTTCTTTTTACGTTAAATACACGTATGAAGCCATTGATTCGCTCGTAATATGGATATTAACTCCACTTTTTCTTTTTTTAACTTTTTTTTTCTTTTTCTCTTTTTTTTTTCTTCTTTCTTTCTTTCAAGAATATTTTTGTCGACAATTTTTATTATCAAAACCACACGGTTATTAATAATCTTCTAAACTATTTTGTATTAAAAAT
>NW_014572234.1:0-1350 GCF_001313835.1 Polistes canadensis
CTCTCTCTCTCTCTCTCGCTTTCGTGCAGTCTATAATAAGCAAGCTTATACCATTGAGTTTCGAAATCATTACCCCAAAGCTTTTATATTTCTCTTTCTCATTTTCTTGTTCCTCTTCTTCTCTTTTTTTTTTTTTCTTTTTGTTTTTTTTCAATCTATCATATTTCCATTAGGAGTCCTTCACCGAAAATAAAAGAATAAAAATAAAAAGATAAAAGGCGAGGAAAAATATGATAAGAAAACGGGATATATAAGAAAGAAATATATATTACTGGATAGAGGAGTTTCATTTGATGTTGAATAAAATTCGTCGTTGGTAGAATGTTACTTGTTTGGTAGCCAAGGAGAGACAAATAAGTGGCGACTCGCTCGTAATATATTTCGTATTACATACGTATCTCGTAACGAAGTCGGAAACTTGTCTTCGACTTCCGTTCCAGCTCCACCGAGAGTATCTTTCTCTCTTTGTTCCTTCGAAAACACGGTGTCTCCTGTTTGTCAAAGAGCAATACCGGAGTTACCATTGCAGAGGGAAGAGGAAAATTTGTTTTCTGTGCGATGACTATGATCTTTCTCTTACCTTGTCCTTCGCTGCTTCGCTTTCAGTCATTCTTTGATGAACTACTTTGTGCGATAATAGAAAAGTTGAAACTACTAGAGTAGTTTTTGTTCGGCCTATCTCTCTACGTACGCAGATCCTACGAATTTTCCCAATAGTCTAGTTTTTCTCGATCGATCTATCTCAAGGAAAGATAAAGAGAAATGAAGTTGAGATAGGAAAAGGGATAGGGAGCATTAAAGTAGGGACGCATAATGCGCCGTGATATTCGGCGAAGCGTGAAATGCTAAGGAGTAATTATCCTGTTACCACCAGCTGTTACATCCTCCTACTTCAAAAGGAAGAAATTTGTTTCCGGAACGACCCGGGTTTCCTTTTCTCCCATCTTCTTTCTCTTTCTCTTCTTCCCGACTTTTCTTTTTGCCCTTTTTTTTTTTCTCTTATGCGATTGGAAGTAGTAGGTATTAAGTTGAGAGGAAAAAAAGATGAGAAAAACAAAGTGTGTGTATTAGAGAGAAGGGCGGGAGGGGGGTGATGAAGGGGGAGAGGGGGGAAGGAACGTTCGCAATGATATATCGGCACTTAAGTAGAGTCTGCCAGGATACATCCTTAATTACCCAAATGGACCTTTCTTAACGATGCGAGAACACCGTCGAGTGAATAACGTTTAAGTAGATAAGGTCGATAATTCGACGGTCCTTCCTGTTAGATTCCCTTTAAAGCTGACTTTTTTTCTCTACCTTTTTTCTTTCTCTCACTCTCTCTCTCTCTCTCGCTTTCGTGCAGTCTAT
>NW_014572235.1:0-1313 GCF_001313835.1 Polistes canadensis
TGCTCTTTTTTTATTAAAAATTAAGTATTTATTCTTGAAGAATGGTAATTTCAAGGTTATTTAAAATACTGTCCATSACTTGCAATGACTTTTTCCTATCTTTTAGGCAACATTCGGATCCCAAGTCAGAAGATATCCTTGTCTTTTAAGGGTATCCACGAATCAACCCAATTTTTGGTCTCATCATATGATTTAAACCGCTGCTCCGACAGAGCGTGTGCTATGAACCGAGATAGGTGATAATCGGACGGTGCAATGTCTAGTGAATACGGCGGATAAGGTAACACTTCAAAATCAAGTGTATCTAAATACTTTTTCACAGGGGCCACTACATGTGGACGAGCATCGTCATGTAGGAGAATAATTTTTTCGTGTCTAGAGTAATATTGAGGGCGTTTTTCCTTTAGAGCTCTGCTCAATCTCATTAATTGTGTTCAATAGAGAGCTCCGGTGATTGTTTCGTTTAGATTAAGCAACTTATAATACACTACACCAAGCTGATCCCACCAAATACACTGCATGAGTTTTTTTCCGTGAATATTCGGTTTTGCTGTTGATGTTGACGAATAGCTTGGTAATCCCCATGATTCTCTTTTTTTTAGATTATCATAATGTATCCATTTCTCGTCACTAGTGACGATACGATGTAAAAAACCCTTTTTTTTATGTCTAGCAAGCAGTATTTCACTTAAGCATAATCGGCGTTCAATATCTCTCGGCTTTAAGTCGTACGGAACCCACATTTTTTGATTATTTATCATTTCTAATGATTTTAAACGCTTTAAGACTGCTTGTTGGGTTACTTCTAATGTTACAGCAAGTTCTTTTTGTGTTTAAGATGAATCTTCCTCAAATATTGCCTCCAATTCTGCATCTTTGTAAATTTTTAGCACTTCACTGCGATCTTTGTCTTCTAGGTCGAAATCACCGTTTTTAAACTTTTGAAACCCCTCACAGCACGTTCTCTCACTCAAAGCAGTCTCACTATGTGCTTCTACGAGAAATCGATGCGCCTTAGCAGCAGATTTCTTTTTATTAAAGAAGTAAACTTATATTTTTTCCTTTTTTTGAACTGCAATTGTTGAATTTTAAATGGTATTTGATAGATATTATTCAACGAAACACTTTTTATTTGTTAGTATACGCTTGAAAACCTAATTGGAAATTTTTTACAGCTTTAGTTTTATAGCATTTCTTTATGTATCTAATAGTTTTGATTTACGGTTTAATTCAGAAAGTAGCAAAAATTTCTTTCTAAGATAATTTAAACATTTTTAGCGACGGTTAAAATGTGCTACTAGAAACAAAACAGA
>NW_014572236.1:0-1325 GCF_001313835.1 Polistes canadensis
AATTTTTGCTACTTTCTGAATTAAGCTGTAGTTTAAAACTATCACATACATAAAGAAATGCTATATAACAAAAGCTGTAAAATGTTTTCTTGTAAGTTTTAAAACGTATACTAACAAATAAAAAGTGTTACGTTCAATTAAATCCAGCAAATAATATTAGTAATTCAACAACTGCAGTTCAAAAAAAGGAAAAAAATCATTTCATTACAACATTTTTTGGTTACCGTTCGTGAACACCTCAATTAATTTTCAACGAAATTCGATTGTAATAAACCTGACATCGATTCTGTATTGTTTCTAGTAGCACATTTTAACCGTCTCTAAAAATGTTTAAATATAATTCGAGAGATATTTTTGCGACTTTTTAAAATCAACCGTAGTTCAAAACTTGTAAATACAAAAAGAAATGGTAAATAGCGAAAGCTGTACAACGTTTTCTTTCAAGTTTTAAAGCGTATACTAACAAATAAAAAGTCTTACTTTCAATAAAATCCAGCAAATAACATTTGTAATTCAACAACTGCAGTTCAAAAAAAGGGAAAAAGTAATTTTATTACAACATTTTTTGGTTACTGTACGTGAAGAACTCAATTCATTTTCAACGAATATCGATTGTAGTAAACCTTACGTCCATTCTGTTTTGTTTCTAGTAGCACATATTAAACGTCGCTAAAAATGTTTAAATTATTTAAAAAGAAATTTTTGCTAATTTCTGAATTAAATCGTAGTTCAAAACTATCAGATAAATAAAGAAATGCTACATAACAAAAGCTGTACAACGTTTTCTTTCAAGTTTTAAAGGTTATACTAACAAATAAAAAGTGTTACGTTTAATAAAATCCAGCTACTAACATTTATATTTCCACAACTGCAGTCCAAAAAAAGGAAAAAAATCATTTCATTACAACATTTTTTTGTTACTTAACGTGAAGAACTCAATTCTTTCTCAACGAAAATCGATTGTAATAAACCTGACATTCATTCTGTTTGGTTTTTAGTAGCACATTTTAACCTTTGCTAAAAATATATAAAAATATTTAAAAAGAAAGTATTGCTACTTTCTGAATAAAACCGCTGTTTAAAACTATCAGATACATAAAGAAATGCTATATAACAAAATCTGTAAAATATTTTCTTTTAGGTTTTAAAGCATATACTAACAAATAAGAAGTGTTACGTTTAATAATATCCAGCAAATACTATTTGTAATTCCATACCTGCAGTTTAAAAAAAGGAAAAAAAACACTTCATTACAATATTATTTGGTTACTTAACGTGAAGAACTCAATTCTTTTTCAACGAAACTCGATTGTAGTAAACCTGAC
>NW_014572237.1:0-1343 GCF_001313835.1 Polistes canadensis
AAGTTTTAAAGCGCATGCTAACTAATAAAAAGGGTTACGTTCAATATAATCAAGAAAATAACATTTATATTTTAACAACTGCTGTATATAAAAAGAGAAAAAATCATTTTATTACAACATTTTTTGGTAACTTCACGTGAAGAACTCAATTCTTTTTAAACGAGATTCGGTTGTAGTAAACCTGATATCCATTCTGATTTGTTTCTAATAGCAAATTTTTACCGTCTCTAAAAAATAATTATTATAATTAAAAAAAAACTTTCGCTACTTTTGGGTTTAAATCGTTGTTAAGTCTATAAAATTTTCTGTAAAGTGCTGTATAAAAGAAGCTATAAAACTTTTTCTATCCAGTTTCAAAACGTATACTACTGTATAAAATGTGTTATGTCTAATAAAATCTAGCAAATATCATCTACATTACAACAAATGCTGTCAAAAAAAAGGAAAAAAATCATTTTATTACAATATTTTTATTTACTTTATGTAAAGAACTCGATTCTTTTTAAACGAAAGTCGGTTGTAGTAAACCTGACATCTATTCTGTCTTGTTTCAAGTAGCACATTTTTACCTTCACAAAAAAGGTCTATTATATTTAAAATAAATTTTTGCTACTTTCTAGATTAAACCGTAGTTCAAATCTAGTAGATACATAAAGAAATGGTATATAAAAAAAGCTGTAAAACGTTTTCTTTTAAGCTTTAAAGCGCATGCTTACTAATAAAAAGTGTTACGTTCAATAAAATCAAGCTAATAACATTTATATTTTAACAACTGCTGTCCATGAAAAGAGAAAAAATCATTTTATTACAACATTTTTATGTTACTTTACGTGAAGAACTCAATTCTTTTTAAACGAAAGTCGGTTGTAGTAAACCTGACATTGATTCTGTCTTGTTTCAAATAGCACATTTTTACCTTCACAAAAAAGATTTATTCTATTTAGAATAAATTTTTGCTACTTTCTAAATTAAACCGTGCTTCAAAACTAGCAGAAACATAAAGAAATGTTATATAAAAAAAGCTGTAAAACGTTTTCTTTCACGTTTTAAAGCGCAAAAAAACAAATAAAAAGTGTTACGTTAGTAAAATCAAGCAAATAACATTTATATTTCAACAACTGCTGACCACGAAAAGAGAAAAAATCATTTTATTACAACATTTTTTATTTACTTTACGTGAAGAACTTAATTCATTTTAAACGAAACTCGGTTGAAGTAAACCTGATGTGACGTCCCGGAAGAGGACTGCCAAGGAGCMAGAACAAATGCCCTATTTTGGGTCAGCCTGTATAGCCAGTACTTTACCCGGGATCTGGGCTAGAAGCGGAACTCAACCTACCTTG
>NW_014572238.1:0-1407 GCF_001313835.1 Polistes canadensis
TATATATAGAGAAAGAACAAAATTTGTTATTTTGTCACTTTTTCTTTTGTTTTCTTTTCAAATAAGATGTCTGAAATATTAAAATGAGAGATTTCGTTTATAAAAACAGCGTTCGTCGTATTGGCGATCATCGTCCTATGCGTGTCTTCTTCTTCGCCGATAAAGGAAAATATTTTTACGTGCGACTGCAATCATTGCGACGATGAGAAGAAGAAGAATACGATCGATTTTAGAGAAAAGGAAATGACTACTACGACCGTTCCGGATGGGAAAACGAGTGAAAAAGAAAGCAATGGTGGTGGCAATGGTGGTAATGGAACAATCTGTGCTAGAGATCGCGATTTCGAAGACAAAACCTTCTCGAGCATGTGTCACATGCTTTGTCATAATAAATGTACTCGTTTTCATATAACTACGCAAAAACACAAGAATATAACGAGATTTATTAATGGTATCTATAGAACAAGTAAGTAATTATATTTTGTCGCAATCAAAAATATTAATTAATGATTGAAAATATCTCTCGTTAAAAAGAACGATTCTAATGTTATTTAAAAATACTTTTGTTTCTTTTTTCTAGTTTTTTTCTTTTTTCTAGATAATTAAAATAATTTATCTATTGTCATGAAAGGTTCCGAAAACGAAGGATATAAATTTTACATTTAATAATATCTTTCTTTTGTTATTATTGGCTTTTGCAATTTAGCAGGTATTAGAAGTCTGTAGAATTTTATGCATAGTAATTAGCTAATTATTTCCTTTGTAGATTACTACAAATTGTGGGATGGTCCTTGTAGGACCAGTGCAGAAAGAAAAAACAGTGGAGAAAAAATAGAAAAAAGAAGAATATTAAAAACATTTATCTAATATACAATATATATAAATATATT
This sequence comes from Polistes canadensis, assembly GCF_001313835.1. NCBI lineage: Eukaryota > Metazoa > Arthropoda > Insecta > Hymenoptera > Vespidae > Polistes > Polistes canadensis. Next base: position 891 of record NW_014572238.1, read on the forward strand.
TTATAAAGATGTAACAAATTTATATTTTCTATAAAGTACAAGGTATGATAATAAACTTTGTTTCATTATGTTAAAACTAAACGATAATTTGTCTAAAGCTTTCGAATTAATGTATAAAATCACGCGCGATTTCGATCTATAAGTAAACACATATCTTCTATTTATATACCTCTTTTCCTCTTTGTATCATGAATTATTTCTATTTTATCTATCTCTTTGAAATCGTGTAGTCACGTTGTAACACTTTCCGCACATTCCCACTCTATCGAACTGCTAGTGACCACAGCTTGTTCAGCAATTTAGTTCTCTGGCTTGCCGCTATATCGCGCATGATCAGGCTTATACTCACAGCGAAATGGAGAAACGTTGTCTATAAGTATTATGGTCGACGAAAGGAAATCATACTTACCTGGCGCAGAGGTTACCGTGATCATGAAGGCGGTTCCTCCAGGGCGAGGCTCTTCCATTGCACTTCGGTTGAGCTGACCCTTGCGAATATCCCTAATGTGGATATCTC
>NW_014572239.1:0-1366 GCF_001313835.1 Polistes canadensis
GATACATAAAGAAATGCTATATAACAAAAGCTGTAAAATGTTTTCTTTCAAGTTTTAAAGCGTAAAATAACAAATAAAAAGTGTTACGATCAATAAAATCCAGCAAATAACATTTGTATTTCAACAACTGCAGTCCAAAAAAAGGGAAAAAATTATTTTAAAACAACATTTTTTGGTTACTGTAAGTAAAGAACTCAATTCATTTTTAACAAAAATCGATTGTAATAAACCTGACATCTATTATGTTTTGTTTCTAGTAGCACAATCAAACCGTCCCAAAAAATGTTGGGTATATTTAGAAAGAAATTTTTGCTACTTTCTTAATTAAACCGTAGTTCAAAACTTTCGGATACATAAAGAAATGCTATAATATAAAAGCTGTAAAACGTTTCCTTTTAAGTTTTAAAGCGTATACTAACAAATAAAAAGTGTTACGTTTAATAAAATCCAGCAAATAACATATATAATTTAGCATCTGCAGTTCAAAAAAAGGAAAAAAATCATTCTATTAGAACTTTTTTTGGTTAATGTACGTGAAGAACTTAATTCTTTTTCAACAAAACTCGATTGTAGTAAACCTGATGTCCATTCTGTCTTGTTCCTAATAGCACATTTTTACCTTCACAAAAAAGATTTAATATATTTAAAAACAAATTTTTTTTACTTTGTGAATTAAACTGTAGCTCAAAACTGTTAGATACATAAAGTAAAGCTATATAATAAAAGCTGTACAACGTTTTCTTTCAAGTTTTAAAGCAAATACTAATAAGTAAAAAGTTTTATGTCTAATAAAATCCATCAAGTTACATTTATATTTCAACAACTGCAGCTGAAAAAATGGAAAAAAATCATTTTAATTCAACATTTTTTGGTTACTTTACGTGAAAAACTCAATTCTCTTTCAACGAAAATCGATTGTAATAAACCTGACACCAATTCTGTTTTGTTTCTAGTAGCAATTTTTAAACGACGCTAAAAATGTTTAAATATATTAAAAATAAGAATTTTTGCTACTTTCTAATGTAAACTGTAGTTTAGAACTATTAGATACATAAAGAAATGCTATATACCAAAATATGTAAAACGTTTTCTTTCAAGTCTTAACGCGTATAATAACAAATAAAAAGTGTTACGTCCTATAAAATCTAGCAAATAAAATTTATATTTCAACAACAGCAGTCCAAAAAAAAGGAAAAAATCATTTTATTTCAACATTTTTTGGTTACTTAACGTGATCAATTCAATTCTTTTTCAACCAAACTCGATTGTAGTAAACCTGACATTTAACCTGTTTTGTTTCTAGTAGCACATTCTAACCGTCGCTAAAAATGTTTAAATATATTTAGAAAGAAATTTTTGCTACTTT
>NW_014572240.1:0-1344 GCF_001313835.1 Polistes canadensis
CCGTAGTTTAAAACTATTAGATACATAAAGAAATGCTATATAAAAAGAGATGTATAACGTTTTTTTTCAAGTTTTAAAGGGTATACTAACAAATAAAAAGTGTTACGTTCAAAAAAATCATGCAAATAACATTTATATTTCAACAACAGCAGTTTATAAAAAAAAAAAAAATCATCTTATTGCAACATTTTTTTGTTACGTAAAGTATAGGATTCAATTCTTTTTCAACGAAACTCGATTGTAGTCAACCTGGAATCCATTCTGTCTTGTTTTTAATAGCACATTTTTACCTTTTCAAAAAAGGTTTAATATATTTAAAAAGAAGTTTTTCCTACTTACTGATTTAAACCGTAGTTCAAAACTAGCAGATACCTAATAAAATGATGTATAAAAAAAGCTGAAAGACGTTTTCTTTCAAGTTATAAAGCGCATACTAATAAATATAAAGTTTTATGTTCAACAAAATCTAGTAAATAACATTTATATTTCATAAATTGCAGTCTAAAAAAAAGAAAAAAATCATTTTATAACAAACAATTTTTGGTTACATTACGTGAAGAACCCAATTCTTTTTCAACGAAACTTGATTGTAGTAAACCTGACATTCATTCCGTCTTGTTTCTAGTAGCAAATTTTTACCTTCACAAAAAAGATTTAATATATAAAAAAATAAATTTTTGCTACTTTCTGAATAAAACCGTAGTTCGAAACTAGCAGATACCTAAAGAAATGCTATATGAAAAAAAGTGTAAAACGTTTTCTTTCAAGTTTTAAAGCGTATACTAACAAATAAAAAGTGTATTTTTTAATAAAATTAAGCAAATACCATTTATATTTCAACAACTGCAGTCTGAAAAAAGGAAAAAAATCATTTTATTACAACATTTTTTGGTTTTTTAACGTGAAGAATTCAATTTTTTTTCTATGAAACTTAACTGTAGTTAACCTGATATCCATTCTGTCTTGTTTCAAATAGCACATTATATCTTCACAAAAAAGATTTAATATATTTAAAAAGAAATCATTGCTACTTTCTGAATTAACCGTTGTTCAAAACTATTAGATACATAAAGAAATGCTATGTACCAAAAGCTGTAAAACGTTTTCTTTTAAGTTTTAAAGCGGATACTAACAAATAAAAAGTGTTACGTTCAATAAGTCAAGCAAATAACATTTATATTTTAACAACTGCAGTCTAAGAAAAGGAAAAAAAACATTCTATTCAAACATTTTTTAATTACTTTACGTAAAGAATCAAATTCTTTATCAACGAAACTCGATGGAATAAACCTGACATTTAATCTGTTTTGTTTCTAGTAGCACATTTAAACCGTCGCTAGAAAT
>NW_014572241.1:0-1299 GCF_001313835.1 Polistes canadensis
TATAATTCAACAACTGCAGTTAAAGAAAAGGAAAAAAATCAATTTATTACAACCTTTTTTTTGTTACTGTACGTGAAGAACTAAATTCTTTTTAACGAAACTCTATAGTAGTAAAACTGACATCCACTCTGTTTGGTTTCTGGTAGCAAATTTTAACTGTCGCTAGAAACGTTTAAATATATTTAGAAAGAAATTTTTGTTTCTTTTTGAAATAAACCGTCGTTTAAAACTATCAGATACATAAGGAAATGCTATATAACAAAAGCTGTAAAACATTTTCTTTTAAGTTTTTAAGCGTATACAAACAAATAAAAAGTTTTTCGTTTAATAAAATGCAGCAAATAACATTTATAATTCATCAACTGCAGTTCAAGAAAAGGAAAAAGATCATTTTATTACAACATTTTTTGGTTACTTAACGTGAAGAATTCTATTCATATTTAACGAAACTCGATTGTAGTAAACCTGACTTTTATTCTGTTTTGTTTCTACAAGCACATTTTAACCGTCGCTAAAAATATCTAAATATATTTAGAAAGAAGTTTTCGCTACTTTTTTACATAAACCGTCGTTCAAAACTATCAGATACATAAAGAAATGCTATAAAACAAAAGCTGTAAAACATTTACTTTCAAGTTTTCAAGCGTATACTTATAAGTAAAAAGTGTTTCGTTCAATAAAATCCTGCAAATAGCATTTATAATTCAACAACTGCAGTTCCAAAAAAGGAAAACAATCATTTTATCACAACATTTTTTGGTTACTTTACGTGAAGAATTCAAATCTTTTCCAACGAAACTCGACTGTAGTAAACCTGACATCCATTCTGTTTTGTTTCTAGTAGCAAATTTTGACCGTCGCTAAAAATGTTAAAATATATTTAGAAAGAAATTTTGCTACTTTTTGAATTAAACTGTAGTTTAAAACTATCAGATACATAAAGATGCTATATAACAAAAGCTGTAAAACGTTTTTTTCACGTTTTAAAGCGCATACTAACAAATAAAATGTGTTACGTTTAATAAAATCCAGAAAATACTATTTATATTTCAACAACTGCAGTCCAAAATAAGGAAAAAAATCATTTTATTACAACATTTTTTGGTTACCTAACGTGAAAAACTCAATTCATTTTTAACGAAACTAGATTGTAGTAAACCTGACATCCATTCTGTTTGGTTTCTAGTAGCACATTTTAGCCGTCGCTAATAATGTGTAAATATTTTTAGAAAGAAATTTTTGCTACTTCCTGAATTAAACCGAAGTTTAAAACTATCAGATACATAAAGAAATGCTATA
>NW_014572242.1:0-1288 GCF_001313835.1 Polistes canadensis
ATATTTAAACATTTTTACCGACGGTTAAAATGTGCTACTAGAAACAAAACAGAACAGATGTCAGTTTAACTTCAATCGAGTTTCGTTGAAAAAAATTGAATTCTTCACGTAAAGTATCAAAAAAATTATGTAATAAAGTGATTTTTTTCCATTCTTTGGACTGCAGTTGTGGAAATATAAATGTTATTTGCTGGATTTTATTGAACTCAAAACTTTTTATTTGTAAGTCTACGCTATAAAACTTGAAAGAAAACGTTTAACAGCATTTTTAATATAGCATTTCTTTAAGTATCTGCTAGGTTTAAACTACAGTTTAATTCAGAAATGAGCAAAAATTTCTTTTTAAATTTATTTAAACATTTTTAGCGACGGTAAAAGTTTGCCACTATAAACAAAACAAAATAAATGTCTGGTTTACAACAATCCAGTTTCGTTGAAAAAGAATTGAATTATTTATGTTAAATAACCTAAAAATGTTGTAATAAAATGATTTATTTCCTTTTTTTAGACTGCAGTTGCTGAAATATAAATGTTATTTGCTGGATATTTTTAGGCGTAACACTTTTTATTTGTAAGTATACGCTTTCAAACTTAAAAGAAAACGTTTTACAGCTTTTGTTATATAGTATATCTTTATGTATCTGATAGTTTTGAACTACGGTTCAATTCAGAAAGTAGCAAAAATTTCTTTTTGAATATATTTATATATTTTTATCGACGCTTTAAATGTGCTACTAGAAACAAAACAGAATGTATGTCAGGTTTATTACAATCGATTTAGTTGAAAAAAAATTGAGTTTTTCACGTTAAGTAACCAAAAAATGTTTTAATATAATGATTTTTTTCATATTTTTTAACTGAATTTGGTGAATTAGAAATGTTATTCGCTGGATATTGTTGAACGTAATACTTTTTATTTGTTAGTATACGCTTTAAAACTTAAAAGAAAACGTTTTACAGCTTTTGTTATATAGCATATCTTTATGTATCTAATAGTTTTGAACTACGGTTTAATTCAAAAAGTAGCAAAAATTTTTTTTTGAATATATTTATATATTTTTAGAAACGGTTAAAATGTGCTACAAAAAACAAAACAGAATGTATGTCAAGTTTATTACAATCGATTTAGTTGAAAAAGAATTAAGTTCTTCACGTTAAGTAACCAAAAAATGTTGTAATTAAATGAATTTTTTCTTTTTCTTAAACTGAATTTGTTGAATTTTAAATGTTGTTTCTGGATATTATTGAACGTAACACTTTTTATTTGTTAGTATAGGCTTTAAAACTT
>NW_014572243.1:0-1308 GCF_001313835.1 Polistes canadensis
AACATTTTTAGCTACGATTAAAATGTGCTACTAGAAACAAAACAGATTAAATATCAGGTTTACTTCAATCGAGTTTCGTTGAGAAATCATTGAATTCTTCACGTTAGGTAACAAAAAAATGTTGTAATAAAATGATTATTTCCTTTTTTTAAACTGCAGTTGTTTAAATATAAATGTTATTTGTTGGATTTTATTGAAAGTAACATTTTTTATTTGTTAGTATACGCTACAAAACTTGAAAGAAAACGTTTTACAGCTTTTGATATATAGCTTTTTATTATGTATTTAATAGTTTTCAACTACGGTTTTATTCAGAAAGAAGCAAAAATTTCTTTCTAAATATATTTAAACATTATTAGCGACGCTTAAAATGTGCTACAAGAAACAAAACAGATTAAATGTCAGGTTTACTACAATCGCGTTTCGTTTGAAAAAAATTGGCCTCTTCACGTTAAGTAACAAGAAAATGTTGTAATAAAATGATATTTTTATTTTTTTTAGACTGCAGTAGTTGAAATATAAATGTTATTTGCTTAATTTTATTGAACGTATTACTTTTTTTTTGTTAGTATACTCTTTAAAACTAGAAAGAAAAAATTTGACAGCTTTTGTTATATAGCATTTGTTTATGTATCTAATAGTTTTGTACTTCGGTTTAATTCAGAAAGTAGGAAAAATTTCTTTCTTAATATAATTAAACATTTTTAGCGACGGTTAAAGTGTGCTACTAGAAACAAAACAGATTAAATGTTAGGTTTAATAAATTCGTATTTCGTTGAAAAACAATTGAATTCTTCACGTTAAGTAATTAAAAAATGTTGTAATAAAATGATTTTTTTCTTTTTTTTTGACTGCAGTTGTCGAAATATAAACGTTATTTGCTTGATTTTATTTAACTTTACTCTTTTTATTTGGTAATATACTCTTTAAAACTTGAAAGAAAACGATTTACAGCTTTTGTTATATAGCATTTTTTTATGTATCTAATCGTTTTGTACTGCGGTTTAATTCAGAAAGTAGAAAAATTTCTTTCTAAATATAATTCAACATTTTTAGCGACGGATAAAATGTGCTACTAGAAACAAAACAGATTCAATGTCAGGTTTACAACACACGAGTTTCGTTAAAAAAGAATTTAATTCTTCACGTTAAATAACCAAAAAATGTTGTAATAGAATGATTTTTTTCCTTTTTTCGGACTGCAGTTGTTAAAATGTAAATGTTATTTGCTGGATTTTATTAGACATAACACTTGTTATTAGTTAGTATACGCTTTGAAACTTGAAAGAAAACGTTTTACAGCTTTTG
>NW_014572244.1:0-1297 GCF_001313835.1 Polistes canadensis
AAAACGTTGTACAGTATTTGTTATATAGCATTTCTTTATGTTTTTAATTGATTTGAACTACGGTTTAAATCATAAAGTAACAAAAATGTGTTTTTAAATTTAAAAAATATTTATTGTTAAGGTAAAAATGTGCTATTAGAAACAAGACAGAATAGATGTCAGGTTGCCTACAATCGAGTTTCGATGAAAAAAAATTAGATTCTTCACGTAAAGTAACCGAAAACTGTCGTAATAAAATGATTGTTTTCTATTCTTGGGAATGCAGTTGTTAAATATAAATGTTATTTGCTGGATTTTATTAAACGTAACCCTTTTTATTTGATAGTATACGATTTAAAACTTGAAAGAAAACGTTTTACAGCTTTTGTTATATAGCGATTCTTTATGTATTTGATAGTTTAGAACTACGGTTTAATTTAGAAAATAGCAGAAATTTTTTTTTAAATATATTAAATCTTTTTTGTAAAGGTAGAAATGTGCTATTAGAAACAGGACAGAATAGATGTCAGTTTTAATTTAATCGATTTTCGTTGAACAATAATTGTGCTCTTCACGTTTAGTAACCAAAAAATGTTGTAATAGAATGATTTCTTTCTTTTTATTGGACTGCAATGGTTGAAATATAATGTTATTTGCTGGATTTTATTAGACATAACACTTTTTACTTATTAGTATACGCTTTAAAACTTAAAAGAAAACGTTTTACAGCTTTTTTTTTATAAATTTCTTTACGTATCTGCTAGTGTTGAACTACCGTTTCATTCAGAAAGTAGAAAAAATTTCTTTTAAAATATATTAAATCTTTTTTTTAAAGGTAAATATGTGCTATTAGAAAAAAGACAGAATGGACGTCAGGTTAACTACAAACAAGTTTTGTTGAGAAAGAACTAAGTTTTTCACGTAGAGTAACCAAAAAATTTTGTAATAAAATGATTTTGTTCCTTTTTTTGGACTGCAGTTGTTGAAATATAAAAATTATTTGCTAGATTTTATTGAACGTAACACATTTATTGGTTTCTATACGCTTTAAAACTTAAAAGAAAACGTTTTACTGCTTATGTTATAAAATATTTCTTTATGTATATGCTAGTTTGGAATTACGGTTGATTTTAGAAAGTCGCAAAAATTTCTTTTGAAATATATTAAATCTTTTTTGTGAAAGTAAAAGCTTGCTATTAGAAACAAGACAGAATAGACGTCAGGTTTACTACAATGGAGTTTCGTTGAAAATGAATTGAGATCTTCACGTACAGTTACCAAACAATGTTGTAATAAGATGATTTTTTTCCTTTTTTTG
>NW_014572245.1:0-1345 GCF_001313835.1 Polistes canadensis
TATATATATACCAAAAAGATATTATAGTAGTATAGTAAAATCGTAAATCGAAATTCAAAGATACACACACCGAACTTCTCAAACCAAACTGTGGGGAAGACTGTGTCACGAAACAGAACGAAATTTACTTTGGGTCGCATTTTCCGTTCAATTCGATTACGTTCCTTTTCTCGTTGTTTATGTTATACAATATTGTAGAACCAAAGCACGTATGCAATTCCTCCATAATTTCTTGCTCTGTTCCTCTCTCTCTCTCTCTCTCTCTCTCTCTCTCTCTCTCTTTCTTTTCTATACTGCTATCTATTTCTTTTTCTTTGTGTTTTTTTTTTATTTCCCTTGTCCTTTTCCTCTTTACCCCTTTTATCCTCCCACCTCCTCCTCCTCTTCGTCCTCCCCCCTTTTCCACCAGCCCTTCCTCTTTCAGACTATTTTTCTCTCAAACAGTACCCTCACGAAAGTTCGTTCTCTTTTTCTTTGATAATAAGATTGTACGTTAGCCAGAGAGACACGAACACGTGCCCATAGTTCACCCTCTCTTTCTCCTCCACCCCCACCCCGTTTCCCTCCTCTTCTTCTATTTTCTTTCTCTTTCTTTCTCTTTACGAAGAATTTAATTAACGACCCACTCTTTTCTCGTACAGTACTTTTCTTTCTTTATAATCTTTTTTTATTCTTTTTATTTTATTTTTTTGTTCCTCTTCCCCTCCCTTCCTCTTCCACTTCTTCTTCTTCTTCTTCCTCTTCCTCTTCCTATTCTTGTATTTTATTTTATATTTTTTTTTCTTCTTACTCTCTTTTACCAAACTCTCTCTCTCTCTCTCTCTCTCCACCCCCCTACTACCCGCTCCACTATCCTCTTCTTTTTCCTGCACCACCACCACCACCACCACCACCATCACCAGCACCATTTTTCTGGTGAATACTTTGCTAAGGAATCACGAAAGATCGTTCGTAATATGCCATTCTTTATTTCCCATGGAATACAATTATTTCCTTTTCCGGTATTCTCTTTCTCTTCTGCTCGAATTAATTTTGATTCTCTCGTAAGAGATGGGGGGGAAAAAAAAGAAAGAGAGAGAGAGAGAGAGAGAGAGAGAGAGAGAGAGAAGGGTAGCAAGTTGGAATGTTTCTTATAATATCTATTCTTATATCTCTCGTTTCTCGTTGTTTGATTTCATTCTTTACGAAATAATATGACAAACGAGTTCACCGATTATTAATTTTCTAAGAATTTTTTGTACATGTAGTATGGTTTATTGACAAAGAAAAAAAGAAAAAATAATCTATTCGTTCTAAATAGACTTTTTGTCTCGTACGTAATTGAATTTGTTTCTATTAAAGAAAA
>NW_014572246.1:0-1332 GCF_001313835.1 Polistes canadensis
TAATCTGTTTTGTTTCTAGTAGCACATTTTAACCGTCGCTATAAATGTTTAAATATATTTCTRAAGCAATTTTTGCTACTTTTTGAATTAAACCGTAGTTTAAAACTATCAGATACATAAAGAAATGCTATATAAAAAAAGCTGTAAAACGGTTTTAATCAAGTCTTAAAGCGTATACTAACGAATAAAAAGTGTTACGTTCAATAAAATCCAGCAATTACCTGTTATTATTCAACTACTGGAGTCCAAAAAAAGGAAAAAAATTACTTTATTACAAAAATTTTTTGTTACTTTACGTGAAGAACTCAATTCTTTTTTAAACAAAAATCGATTGTGATAAACCTGACATCCCTTCTGTTTTGTTTCTTGTAGCTATTTTAAACAGTTGCTAAAAATGTTTAATTATATTTATAAAGAAATTTTTGCTACTTTTTGAATTGAATCGTAGTTCAAAACTATCAGATACATAAAGAAATGCTATATAAAAAATGGTGTAAAACGGTTTCATTCAAGTTTTAAAGCGTATACGAACGAATAAAAAGTGTTACATACAATAAAATAAAGCAAATTATATTTATTATTCAACAACTGCAGTTCAAAAAAAGGAAAAAAATCATTTTATTACAACATTTTTTTGTTACTTATCGTGAAGAATTCAATTCTTCTTCAACGAAATTCGATTGTAGTAAACCTAACACCTAATCTGTTTTGTTTTTAGTAGCAAATTTTACCCGCCCCTATATTTGTTTAAATATATTTATGAAGCAATTTTTGCTGCTTTTTGAATTAAACCGTAGTTTAAAACTATCAGATACATAAAGAAATGCTATATAAAAATGCTGTAAAACGGTTTTAATCATGTTTTAAAGCGTATACTAACGAATAAAAAGTATTACGTTCAATAAAATCCAGCAATTAACATTTATTATTCAACTACTAGAGTCCAAAAAAAGGAAAAAAATCACTATATTACAACATTTTTTTGTTACTTTACGTGAAAAACTCAATTTTTTTTTAAACAAAAATCGAATGTGATAAACTTGACATCCATTCTGTTTTGTTTCTTGTAGCAATTTTTAACAGTTGCTAAAAATGTTTAAATATATTTATAAAGAAATTTTTGCGAGTTTCTGTAATCAACTGTAGTTCAAATCTATCAGATTCATAAAGAAATACTACATAAAAAAAGCTGTAAAACGGTTTCATTAAAGTTTTAAAGCGTATACTTACGACTCAAAAGCGCTACGTTTAATAAAATCCAGCAAATACCATTTATATTTCAACAACTGCAGTCCTAAAAAAAGGAAAAAAATCATTTTATTACAACATTTT
>NW_014572247.1:0-1405 GCF_001313835.1 Polistes canadensis
AAATGCGTTAGTTAACAAATAGTATAAAATTGGTTAATTATTCTAACAGTATTTATTGTTTCTTTCTTTTTATTTTTTTTTTTTTTATTAAAAAGTAACAAAGATATAATCTTTGGTATATGTAGATAGACACAATGGTCGATATCTCGTATATTCACGGATAAAATGATGTTTTTAAGCTTGAAGGTAAACGGGGTATACGAAGTTACAGACATGTAAGCAAATTTTAAGCCGATCTCCGGCTATGCAATATCCGTTGAGAAGCTCAGTCATAATATGCTCGAAAAGAGAAAGATAAAGATAGAAAGAAAGATGGATAGATAGATAGATAGATATAAAAGCAAGGAAGGAAGCAAAAGAGTGAAAGGAAGAATGAAATTAAAAGAGAAATAAATAATAAAAAGAGAGTTTTCATCGATGTAAGAAGCCGTCAACGATGTTTTCGATTTTCTGAAAAGCTTTTTCCACGAGGTTTTCTTGAACGAACCGGCGAACCGAGTACGAAGATGCCTGCGAAGGATTTGCTACGGTTCTACGGAGCGTTGCAAAGTATAGAAGAAGAAGAAGAAGAAAAAGTAGGTAAAGAAGGTAAAGGAAAAGGAAAGAAAAGTTGTAGAAAAGGTGAAGAATATAAGAGGAACGTTCTGAACCGTGCCATGACCAACCACAGCTTTCCGAGGAGAGAGAAAGAAGAGGATGACGGTATCTTTAGGTAATTACCTACCTCCAGAGAACGCATTAGTCTTTGTTGTCAGAGTTTCTTGGATCTTATCGTTACGAAGACAAAGCGAAACAAAAAAAAAACAAACAAACAAAAATGAACAATATATACAGGAAGAAAGAAAGTTGTTTATTGAAACGACAAGGGATTTGAGAGAATTCGAAAGATTTTTCATAAACCGTAACCCTTTTTTTTGAAATTATATCGATTCAATTTTAATAATAAGTATATTTACGTCAAAATTACATAATTTCTATTCCACTTTGAATTCTATCCTTGACCAACTGTAATTTTTTCTTTCTTCTTTTTCTGCACAATTTTTATCAGATATTAAATAATATTTGTGTGTATTTCAACAATCGTATATGAACATTGGTATTGAATTGGGTAGGTTTTACGATTTTGTATTAAAACAAATGTTATAATTAAAAAAAAAAAAATAAAGAATAGAATTGTAGAGTTTAATTGTAAATTACGAATGAGATAAATTTCATTGATTCTCGTATAATGCTCGCGTTAGGTATATTAAAATAAGATAATATTCTAGTATAACTATTGTGTCCTGTGTTATAATACAAAGTAATAGGGTTAGCCTGTCGTGGGTCAAACTCCGCCCTTCAATTACGATAGGGATTAGGTCAGATAGGGTTTTCTAGTGACAAAGGATATACGTATATATATATA
>NW_014572248.1:0-1354 GCF_001313835.1 Polistes canadensis
TTCTAGCAACGGTAAAAATTTGCTGCTAGAAACAGAACAGAGTGGACTTCAGTTTTACTTTAATCGAGTTTCGTTGAAAAAAATTTAATCTCTTTACGTAAAGTATCAAAAAAATGTCAATATAAAATAATTTTCATTTTTTTTTTGGATTGCAATTGTTGAAATATGAATGTTTTTTGCTAGAATTTATTAAAAATAACACTATTTATTTGTTGGTATACGCTTTAGAACTTGAAAGAAAACGTTTTATAGCTTTTTTTATATAGCATTGCTTTAGAATTCTTATAGTTTTTCTATTATTTAATCTAGATAGAGGCGAATATTTTTCTTAAGAATATTACAAATTTTTAGCAATTGTATAATGTGCTATTAAAGAAAAGACGGGAAAAATGTCAGGTTGACTACAATCGAGTTTCGTTTAAAGAGAATTGAATTCTACACGTAAAGTAACCAAAAAAAGTCTTAAAATAATGACTTTTTCTCTTCTCTTTAACTGCAATTATTAAAAAGTAAATAATTTTTGCAAGATTTTATTGGACATAACACTTTTTATTTGTAAGGATACGCTTTAAATCTTAAAAGAAAACGTTTTGTAGCGTCTGTTAAATAGCAGTTTTTTAATTTTTTTATAATTTGGAACTACGATCTAATCCAGAAAGTGGCGAAAATTTCTTTTTAAACATATTAAACAATTTTTAGCAACGGTAAACTTGTGCTACTAGAAACAGAACAGAGTGGACGTCAGTTTAACTTCTATCAAGTTTCGTTGAAAAACAATTAAAATCTTTACGTAAAGTAACAAATAAATGTTTAAATAAAATGATTTTTTCTCCTTTTTTGGACTGAAATTGTTAAAATATAAATGTTTGCTGCTAGATTTTATTGGACTAAACACTTTTCATTTGTTAGTATACGCTTTAAAACTTGAAAGAAAATGTTTTATAGCTCTTGTTGTATAGCATTTCTTTAGATATTTGATAGTTTTAACTATTATTTAATCTAGAAAGCAGCGAATATTTTTCTTAACTATATTAAAAATTTTTAGCAACGGTATAATTTGCTTTTAGAAAAAAGACGGAAAAGATGTCAGGTTGACTACAATTGAGATTCGTTTAAAGAGCATTGAATTCTACACGTAAAGTAACCAAAAAAATTCTTAATAAGATGATTTTTTCTCTTCTCTTTAACTGCGGTTATTAAAAAGTAAATAATATTTGCTAGATTTTATTGACTTTAAACTTTTCATTGGTTGGTATACGCTTTAAAACTTAAAAGAAAACGTTTTATAGTGTCTGTTAAATAGCAGTTTTTTTATTTTTTTATAATTTGAAACTACGATCTAATCCAGAAAGAA
>NW_014572249.1:0-1344 GCF_001313835.1 Polistes canadensis
CTGACGCATCCTTAAAGCAACCCCGACGTTTTAACCCTGACGCATCCCAAACGAAAAAAAGGTTTTTTAACATTGACGCCTCCCTAAAGCAACCCTGACGTTCCTACCCTAAAGCATCCGTAAAGCAACACCGAATTCCAACTTTGACGCATCCCCAAAGCAACCCCGACGATCAAACCCTGACGCATCTCTAAAGCAAACCTGACGTTCCAACTTTGATTCATCCCTAAAGCAAACCCGACGTTAATACCCTAAAGCAATCCCGAGGTTTAACCCTGACGCATCTCTAAAGCAAACCTAGACGTTAAAACCCGGGCGCATTTCCCAAGCAACCCCGACATTCCAGCCTTGACGCTACCTTAAAGCAACAACGACGTTCCCACCCTGACCCATCCTTGAAGCCACCCCGACGTTCTAACCCTGACGCATCCCAAAAGCAACCCCAACATCCCAACCCTGACACATCTCTAAAGCAACCCCAATTTCCCACCCTGATGACTCCCTATAGCCACCTGGACGTTTAAACCCTGACGCATTCCTAAAGCAACCCTGACGCATCAACTGTGACGCATCCCCAAAGCAAACATGACGTTCCAACTCTAAAGCAATCCCGACGTTCCAAACCTGACGCATCAATAAGAAACCTCGTCGTTATAACCGTGACGCATCCCTAAAGCCACACCGACGTTCTAACCCTGACGCATCCATAAAGAAACCTTGTCGTTATAACCGTGACACATCCCTAAAGTAACCCCGACGTTCCTACCCTGACGCATCCCTAAAGCAGCTACGACGCTCCAACCCTGACGAATCCATAAAGCAATCTCGACGTTCCTACCCTGACGAAACCATAAAGCAACCTCGACGTTCCTACCCTAAAGCATCTCCAAAGCAATTCCGACGTTTAACCCTGACGCATCCCTAAAGCAAGCCTGGACGTTCCAAAACTGACGCATACCTAAAGTAACACCGTCGTTCCAGCCCTGACGACTCCCTAAAGTAATCCAGACGTCTCCACTCTGACGCATCGCCAAAGCATCCCCGACGTTCAAACTCTGACGCATCTATAAAGCCACCCCGACGTTCAAACTTTTACGCATCCTTAAAGCAACCTTGACGTTTAAACCCTGACGCATTCTTAAAGAAACCCCGACGTTCCAACCGTGACGCATTCTAAAAGCAAACATTACGTTCCAACTCTAAAGCAATCCCGACGTTCCAAACCTGACGCATCAATAAAGAAACCTCGTCGTTATAACCGTGACGCATCCCTAAAGCAATCCCGACATTGAAACCCTGACGCATCTCTAAAGAAACACCGACGTTTTAACCCTTACGTATTCC
>NW_014572250.1:0-1296 GCF_001313835.1 Polistes canadensis
CAAAAAAGATTTAATATATTTAAAAAGAAATTTTGGCTACTTTCTGAATTAAGCCGTATATCAAAACTATAAGATACATAAAGAAGTGTTATATAACAAAAGCTATAGATCATTTTCTTTCAAGTTTTAAAGCGTATAYTAATAAGAAAAAAGTGTTTTGTCTAAATAAATCCAGCAAATAACATTTATATTTCAACAACAGCAGTCCAAAAAAAGGAAAAAAATGTTTTTATTAGAACATTTTTTGCTTATTTTGTCTAAAGATTTAATTCTTTTTCTACGAAACTCGATTGTAGTTAATCTGGCATCCGTTCTGCCTTGTATCTAATAGCACATTTTTACCTTTACAAAAAATATTTAATATGTCTAAAAAATCAATTTTGCTATTTTCTGAATTAAACCGTAGCTTAAAACTAGCAGATACATAAAGAAATGCTATATAAAAAAGGCTGTTATTCGTATTATTTCAAGTTTTTAAGCGYATACTAACAAATAGTAAGTTTAAGTTCTAATAAAATCAAGCAAATAACATTTATATTTCCACAACTGCAGTCCAAAGAAAGGAAATAAGTCAATTTATTAAAACATTTTTCGGTTACTTTACGTGCAGAACTCAATTCTTTTTCCACGAAACTCGATTGTAGTAAACCAGACATTTATTTTGTTTTGTTTCTAGTAGCACATTTTTACTGTCGCTAAAAATGTTTAAATAAATATAAAAAGAAATTTTCGCTACTTTCTGAATTAAACCGTAGTTCAAAACTATTAGATACATAAAGAAATGCTATATAACAAAAGCTGTACAACGACTTTTCAAGTTATAATGAGTATACTAACAAATAAAAAGTTTTACGTTCAATAAAATCCAGCAAATACCATTTATAATTCACCTACTGCAGTTCAAAAAAAAGAAAGAAATCATTTTATAACAACATTTTTTGGTTACTAAACGTGGCGAACTTAATCCTTTTTCAACGAAAATCGATTGTAATAAACCTGACATCCATTGTTTTTTGTTTCTAGTTGCACATTTTAACTGTCGCTAAAAATATATAAATATATTTAAAAAGAAATTTTTCCTTCTTTCTGAATTAAACCGTAGTTCAAAACTATCAGATACATAAAGATATGCTATATAAATAAAGCTGTAAACCGTTTCCTTTCAAGTTTTAAAGCGCATACGTACAAATAAAAAGTGTTACGTTCAATAAAATCCAGCAAAGAACAATTATATTTTACTAACTGCAGTCCAAAAAAAGGAAAAAAATCTATACATTACAACATTTTTATGTCACT
>NW_014572251.1:0-1343 GCF_001313835.1 Polistes canadensis
TTCCTGTAGCTAATGTTGCTATTTAACCCCGTTCTATTCCCGGACCTTAGGAGGGGAATAGAGTAAGGGGACCTTTATCTTATCCTTATGTAGTTAATGTTGCTCTTGGTTTTGTAGTTTATAACTGTAATTTAATGCTCTAACTTCCTATTAAAATGCAATGCAGCACAGTCCCCCCCGAGGGCTGCCTACTTCTCTAGTTCACCACCGGTATCCCATGAGCCATTTGAAAATATTGTATGGATTTAAAAATGCGAAGTTTACTGTTTTCGAGAGTTAAAAGAATTTAACTTCTCGTTAGTTATATTATAAGAGATTGTATTGTATTGAGCCTGTTGCTACTGCTTTCCAAGAAGTGAGGGAGCCCTCGAAAGGCTCCCGAACGTTTATGAAGAAGCTAGTAACAAAAGGACTTCCTTAAAAGGTTAAAAGCGAGTAGTTCGTACTTGATCAATAAGTAGAGGAAGTCTTATGATCTTATTGTATTGAACGATTCCGGTTGCTTTATTTCTGCCCCCGCCCCTTTCTCGTACTCCAAAAAGGCAGAGAAAGGGGGCAAGGGGCAGTCAACAATTGCTTCTGTTCGGTTCCCCCTTAGGGGGTCAAGGGGGGAAGGCCGAAAGGGGGGTCACAGGGGGGATTTTATCCCCTTTGCTCGCCCGTTCAATTTCCGTAAGGAAATTAAATTAGGGCGTTCCGAAAAATCGGCGAAAATTTTAAATTTTTTTTCTTTTCTTCTCATGCTCATGGGATTTTTTTGATACCGTATGGAGCCACCGTCGTGAGCAGTATAGCATGTGAAGGTGTCTCAAGCTTATAGGAGGTCACAACTCCTCCGTCTTGAGTCTTTTCACGCCTTAGTATAAAAGTGTAAAACCCCGAAAAACGAGTAGGTCTCGGCCTGCATCACACAGGTGGTTCCGATCCTACCCCGGGCTTATATAAAATATATAAAGCTCTCCTGAGTTCCGGGTTTGTCGTCTTAGTCATTTTATACCGCGGCAACCAATGCCGTCTTGTCTTACTGAGCTAACGGATATCGCATTCGAGATCGCGAAAATGCGATTTCTTCATTGCACCTTCAAGCTAAAGAGATCCTTAGCCAGGGAGTCTTGCATCAGTAAGGTTCATTGGTCACTTATGGTATTTGCAAAATACAGAGTTATCCTTCTCTTTTCAACTGAGTTGATTCAATTAACTGTAACTTAATTCTTTAATCTTTACTGCAGCTACTGTAACTGTAGTTATTGTAGTTCTTGTCCTATCCGCCCGTACCATTTCTGCTAAGAAATGGGATGAGGGCGTTCCTTTCCTGTAGCTAATGTTGCTATTTAACCCCGTTC
>NW_014572252.1:0-1291 GCF_001313835.1 Polistes canadensis
CAATCGAATTTTGTCAAAAAATAATTGAATTCTACACCTGAATTAAAATAAAAAAGTTGTAATAAAATGATTTTTTTCCTTTTCTTGGACTGCAGTTGTTGAAATATAAATGTTATTTGCTGGATTTTATTGAACGTAACACTTTTTATTTGTTAGTAGGCGCCTAAAAACTTGAAAAAAAAAAACGTCTTACAGCTTTTGTTATATAGAATTTCTGTATGTATCTGATAGTATTTAACTACGATTAAATTTAGAAACTAGCGAAAATTTCTTTCAAAATATATTTAAACATTTTTAGCGACAATAAAATTTGCAATCAGTAACAAGAAAGAATAGATGTCAGGTTGACTACAAACGAATTTTGTCAAAAAATAATTGATTTCTACACCTGCAGTAACATAAAAAAGTTGTAATAAAATGATTTTTTTCCTTTTTTTGGGCTGCAGTTGTTTAAAATATATATGCAATATGCTGGATTTTATTGAACGTAACACTTTTTATTTGTTAGTAGGCGCTTTAAAACTTGAGAAAAAACGTTTTACAGCTTTTGTTATATAGCATTTCTTTATGTATCTGATAGTTTTGTACTACGGTTTAATTTAGAAAGTAACAAAAACTACTTTCTAAGTATATTTAAATATTTATAGCGACGGTTAAAATGTGCTACTAGAAAAAAACTAGGTTAAATGTCAGGTTTACTATTTTCGAGTTTCGTTGAAAAAGAATTGAATTATTACCGTTAAGTAACCAAGAAATGGTGTAATGAAATGATTTTTTTCCTATTTCTGGACTGCAGTTGTTAAAATGTAAATGTTATTTGCTGGATTTTATTGAACGTAACACTTTTTATTTTTTAGTATACGCCTTAAACTTGAAAGAAAACGTTTTTAAGCTTTTTTTATATAGCATTTCTTTATGTATCTTCTAGTTTTGAACTACATTTTCTTTAGAAAGTAGCAAAAATTTCTTTGTAAATATATTAAATCTTTTTTGTAAAGGTAAAAATGTGCTATTAGAAACAAGACAGAATGGATGTCAGGTTTTGTTATATAACATTTTTTTATGTATCTGATAGTTTTAAACTACGGTTTAATTCAGAAAGTAGCAAAAATTTCTTTTTAAATATATAAAATCTTTTTGTAAAGGTAAAAATGTGCTATTAGAAACAAGACAGAATGGATCTTAAATTTACTACAATCGAGTTTCGTTGAAAAAAAATTGAGTTATTCACGTAAAGTTACCAAAAAATATTGTAATAAAAAGATTTTTTTCCTTTTTTTGGACTGCAGTT
>NW_014572253.1:0-1360 GCF_001313835.1 Polistes canadensis
AGGAATGGGATCGGCAACTTAATTCGGATAAGTACCTGACCCTCGAGGAAATGTATGAATTTCTAAATGAGATCGAAACACGTAACCTTGCATCATCGGGCATGCCAGGGTCTACGCGAGACGAACCCCACGAAAAACGTAAAGCTACCGCGCCGACAACACTACACCCGCGGAAACGACAAAATATACAACCAACGCGTAAGTTCCTCACCAATATGACGTCGAAATGTGTCATTTGTAGAAGAGACTCCCACCAATTATTCCGCTGCAGTCGATACAGTCGGATGACGTCGCGCGAGAAATGGGCGGTGGTAAAAAGGTATGGGTTATGTGTAAATTGTCTAGGGAAACATCAGGGAACTTGTCGATCCTTAAATTGTCAAATTTGTCGTAAACCACATCACACGTCATTACATTGGGCCGATATCAATAATCTACCGAAGAAACATGAAAGCGCGTCACCGAAGAAAGAATCCATCGCGTCTCCGAAGAAAGAATCCAACGCGACTGTGTCCCAGACCGACCGTAATTCAATATGACTAACACCAATCTTCCATGTTAACGCGCGAAATATACCGAATCAAYTACTTATGAGTGCAATGTGTCGCGTAAAAAGGGGAGACGGAACATATAGACAGTGCCGCGCATTACTAGATACCTGTGCAGCGGCGCATTTCATTACCGAAGACGTCGCGAGGGAACTCAACTTACCGATTAGGCCGTATTCAATTCCCATCAATGCCATCAACGATACGCACACTCGTTCGACAGGTATTATTGAGATAACAATCCAGTCACTAGATAACCAATACAAACGGAATCTTTCATTGCTCATCGTGCCCAAAATAGCTAATCAAGTTCCGAGCGTAGTTTTTCCACGCGAACTCCTTAAAATTCCGACTAATCGAAGATTAGCAGACCCTCAGTTCCACTTGCCGCAACCAGTCGACATCTTGATAGGTTCCGGAGCCACATTAGCTCTCATGTCCATTGGGCAATGTCACCTATCGCAAGAGGACGGTGATTTGATACTCCAAAAAACACGTTTAGGTTGGGTAGTCGTCGGCGGAATAGAATCGGACGAACAAAAAGGAAAGACCGCATTTTTCGCGACGACCGAGTTGAGAGATCAATTAGAAAGATTTTGGCTAATAGAGGACGCGATCGCGACCCGAACGGAAATCATGACGAAGGTAGGATGTGAAACACATTACGAGAAAAACACGAAACGCGACGAAACGAGACGGTATATAGTGCGTTTACCTCTCCGCTCAAGGACACGACCATACCGCGATTAGAATTATGTGGAGCGTTGACACTTGCTTGATTATATAGAGAAATTCGAACATCGTGCGGATTG
>NW_014572254.1:0-1292 GCF_001313835.1 Polistes canadensis
GTGTACTACAATTAAATTTTGTCGAAAAATAATTGAATTCTACACCTAAATTAAACTAAAAAAGTTGTAATCAAATGATTTTTTTCCTTTTCTTCGACTGCAGTAGTTGAAAAGTAAATGTGATTGGCTAGATATTATTGGACATAACACTTTTCACTTATTAGTATACGCTTTAAAACTTGAAAGTAAAAGTTATATATGAAATTACAAATAAGTTTCCGCCGTTTCAATGTTGATTGCGCGGCGCGGAGTTTCCGTTAACTTTCGCAGATGATATCCTGCTTAAAAATTAGTTTGGACTCCTAAGAACATTATACCCTAATAATATTATTAATTTAATACTAGTAAAATATAATTTTTTTTAGTTGATAATGTCTAAATTTGAACTAAATAAGCGTCATTTGCGGAAAATATTAGTTTACTTCTTTAAAGTAAACAAATCTGCTGCTGTGGCGCATTGATTGCTCGTAGAAGCATATGGTGAGACTGCTTTGTGTGATTTCGACGTAGAAGACATAGATCGCAGTAGAAGGCCAAAAATTTGCGAGGATGCAGAATTAGAGGGAATATTGGAGGAAGATTCATCTCAAACACAAAAAGAACTTGCTGTAATATTAGATATCACTCAGCAAACATTCTTATATCGTTTAAAATCAATAGGAATGAATAATAAACAAGGAAATTGGGTTCCGTACGAATTAAAGCAAAAGATATTGAACGCCGATTATGTTTAAGTGAAATACTGCTTGCTATACATAAAAAAAGGGTTTTTTACATCGTTTCATTATTGGCGACGAGAAATGGATGGATTATGATAATCCAAAAACAAGAAAATCATGGGGATTACCAAGCAATGCGTCAACATCAACAGCCAAACCGAATATTTATGGAAAAAAACTTATGCTGTGTATTTGTTAGGATCAGCTGAGTGTAGTGTATTATGAGTTGCTTAATCGTCGCGGAACAATCACTGGAGCCCTCTATCGAACATAATTAATTGGACTAAGCCGAGCTTTGAAGAAAAAACGCCTTAATATTATTCTTGACACGAAAAAATTATTCTCCTGCATGTCAATGCTCGTACACATTTAGCGGCTCCCGTTAAAAAGTATTTGAAAACACTTGATTGGGAAGTTTTACCTTACCCGCTGTATTCACCAGAAATTGCACCGTCCGATTATCACATATTTCGGTCCATGGCACATGCTCTGTCGGAGCAGTAGTTTAAATCATATGAGGATACCAAAAATTTTGTTGATTCGCGGATAGCCTCAAAAGACAAGGAGTTCTTC
>NW_014572255.1:0-1401 GCF_001313835.1 Polistes canadensis
AATATATCAAAAGATCTTGGACAAAAAAAATACTCTTCAGCAGTATTGCTGGACATTAGATAAACTTTCGATAAAATATAAAACACTAGAATATTGTACTGATTCAAAAGGAAMAAGCCATATCTTTTCTACATAATCCTTGAATCGGATTTAACAAACAAAAAATTCATAGTCAAATACACATATTCATCTTTGACCTATCAGCAACAGCTTATTTCACACTATGCGGTGTCCCACAAGGCAGTGTACTACAGCTATTACTATATGCTATTTACTTGAAAACTCAAATTAAGGACGTAAAATTAAGTGGTTCTACCCTTGTGATCAAGTAATTAGATTTTGGTAAATAGTAATATAGTTATTCTGTACAAAATATATTAGTTTACAGTTATCATTGTAACGTACTTTTTAACTTAGAAATCATTTAAATGTACCACGTCGGCCAAAATGACTTGAAATTCTACCTTCAAATTAATTGTATACTAAACAAATAATAAAAATATTCAAATAAAAAATATAAATATATCCCTTTTATCGCTATGGTTTTATTTTTTAAAAAATCTCAAAATTTTTTTCATTTTTTGTTAAATTTTGAACCTGTTGAACCATCAATAAAAGTTTAAGCATACAATACTTATGAAAACGCATAAATAAGAACGGTAAAAGCACAAGGACAAGAGGATCGTTTAATTATTCTTATTTTTTTAACTTTTGGCTTTTAATCAATGAGAATCTATGAAATACGACATCGTCATAATAGTAATGTTACCGTAAACTTTGTTAATATACAAATTTGTAATATTCAAGGATTGTTTATTATACTCATTTTTAGTTCTATTATTATCTCTACCAAAGACTAATGAAAGACGTTAAATATATTTCTTTCTCAACTTCTATTTAAAAACAATGAAGTTTAAATAGTAAGACATTTAGCATAAGCTAAACCGTTAAGATATTAGTTACATTTCTGTACGTTTATTCTTAATAATATTAAAATGTTTTTTTACAGTGTAATATACGCTTGGATCTTTTACTCATAGGAAAGATAGATAACTTACATTAATGTAAGAAATATAATTGTAAGTACAAAGCATATGCGAGTTCTTAAAAAAAAAGCTCTTCGAATAACTTCATGAAAAGTGTAGTGAGACTAGTAGTAAAAGCGAAAAAATAGTCCGAGCAAGGAATTTTCAAGTTTATTTATTGACGTGCAATAGGTAATACAAAGCGTTCTCAGTTTTGAAAATAATGAGCATCGAGGATTCATTACAAGAAGATAAACAAATAATTTATTATCAAAGTAAAGCTCTTTCAATGATGAATATTTTCTAATTGTAGATCGAAGAGTTTTTTTATACAGGTTTAAATAAATTTGTGTATGTAGCAAATATTTTCGAAGTA
>NW_014572256.1:0-1401 GCF_001313835.1 Polistes canadensis
ATTTTTAGCGATAATAATTAAAAATACTTTGATTGAACAATACGAGAATGTTTGATGAAGGCTATAAATTAAAATTGGCAATGGTAAATTAAAAGAAAACTAATCTTCTACTTATTTTCTTTAACCTTTTATCTTACGGAATAATATAAAATTTCTATGAGGGGAATCGGCTAGTCGTGTTAATTTGTATTTCAGGATGTTTTTATTTCTTTTTAAAATATTTATAATAATCGATAGATACGACACAGTTATACGGTATCTTATAACGTACAAAAAAAGAACGTAAAGTAAAATTTATTGAATATTGAACACGTTATAATAATATTATAAATAAATAACTTAACTAACACATGAGAGAGAGAGAGAGAAATTATTATTATAACTGATGTATCGATAACACGAACATTTGTAATTAGTATGGTAATTCGATTGACGAGTAATAATCATTGAATAAATAATTAACGGATATAATTATTCATGTTTGTTAGAGGAGGGAGACCGTACACTAATCAAACACAAAATCAACAAGTTATTTTCGTGATTGGTATGTTCGAAATGATCAAAGGAGTATACCGAACTAATGGAAGATGACGAATCTAAAAATAAGAGAAAATAAAACAAAAACAAAATAGAAAGAAATTCAGACACATTTAGACGAAATGCGCATTGGTACTCCTCGTCGCGTACGTGTTTAATTTATTTTTTAGACGATCTAAGAATTTTAATTAAAAATTGCGTTTATACATTTATTTAACATATATATGTATATTTTCGAAGAAAATGAATTATTACTTAATTCATTTAATATTTATTATCGCGTGGAAACGAAATTATACTCTGCAATTTGTAGTAATGAAATTATTTAGAATATAATAAATATAATTTAATTGATGAAATATAATTTTAGAAATAATTAAATAGCAAAATGTTAGCTAATTGGAAAATTATAATTTATATTTTTCTAGGCTTGTGTTTATTATTTATTTATATCAATTAAAATGGTACAAATTTTATTAATTATCTAATATTATATAATATGTAATATATTATTTATAATTTATATAATTATCACATTTCATATTTTTATCTTTATATATCAAACATAATTTTCTTTAATTTCTAATATTATTTTATTTATTTATTATATTATCCAAACAAACCAACAAACGATAAGGAAAAATCTTTCTTGGCTTTGAAATGAGTCAAAAAATTCGCTTCAACTCTAATCCTAATACCAATTTATCTTTCTATAAATATTTTGTCTCTTTTTTATTCTAACATTCGAACACGATTTATAATTTTCCATCTTCCTAATATATACTTTATTTATATCATCAAACCAAAAAAAGAAAACACAATTACGATCTTATTTCGATAAAAAAAAGAAAATATTTCAAAACT
>NW_014572257.1:0-1295 GCF_001313835.1 Polistes canadensis
CAAATAACATTTATAATTCTACAACTGCAGTTGAAAAAAGGAAAAAAATCATTTTCTTACAACAATTTTTTTGTACTTAACGTGAAGAATTCAATTCTTTTTCAACGATACTCGATTGTAATAAACCTGACATTTAATCTGTTTTGTTTCTAGTAGCACATTTTAGCCGTCGCTAAAAATGTCTAAATAAATTTAAACAGAAAATTTTGTTACTTTTTGAACTAAACCGTCGTTTAAAAGTATTAGATACATAAAGAAATGCTATATAACAAAAGCTGTAAAACATTTTCTTTTAAGTTTTAAATAGTATACTAACAATTAAAAAGTGCTTTGTTTAATAAAATCAAGCAAAAACCATTTATAATTCAACAAGTGCAGTTCAAAGAAAAGAAAAAAATCATTTTATTACTACATTTTTTTGTTACCCAACGTGTAGAATTCCATTCTTTTTCAACGAAACTCGAATGTAGTAAACCTGAAATTTAGTCTGTTTTGTTTTTAGATGCACATTTTATTTTTCGCTAAAAATGTTTAAATATTTTAAAAAAGAAATTTCTGCTAGTTCCTGAATTAAACCGTTGTTCAAAACTATTAGATACATAAAGAAATGCTATAAAACAAAAGCTGTAAAACATTTTCTTTTAAGTTTTCAAGCGTAACCTAACAAATAAAAAGAATTTAGTTCAATAAAATCCAGCAAATAACATTTATAATTTCACAACTGCAGTTTAAAAAAAAGAAAAAAATCATTTTATTACATCATTTTTTTTGTTACTTTACGTGAATAACTTAATTCTTTTTTAACGAAAATTTATTGTAATAAACCTGACATCCATTCTGTTTTGTTTCCAGTAGCACATTTTAACCGTTGGTAAAAATGTATTAATATATTTAAAAAGAAATTTTTTTTACTTTTTGAATTAAACCGTCGTTCAAAACAATCAGATACATAAATAAATGCTATATAACAAAAGCTGTAAAACGTTTTCTTATAAATTTTAAAGCGTATTCTAAAAATCAAAAAGTTTATCGTTTAATAAAATGCAGCAAATAACATTTATAATTCAATCACTGCAGTTCAAAAACAAGAAAAAAAATCATTTTATAACATTATTTTTTTTATTACTTTACGTGAAGAACTCAATTCTTTTTCAACAAAAATTGATTGCAGTAAACCTGACATCCATTCTGTTTTGTTTCTAGTAGCACATATTAACCCTCGTTTAAAATGTTTAAATATATGTTGAAAAAAATTTTTGCTACTTTTTGAATTAAACCGTAGTTCAAAACTATCA
>NW_014572258.1:0-1336 GCF_001313835.1 Polistes canadensis
TTCAAAAAAAGGAAAAAAATCATTTTATTACAACATTTTTTGGTTACTTTACGTGAAGAACTCAATTCTTTTTCAACGAAACTGTAGTAAACCTGATATTTAATCTGTTTTGTTTCTAGTAGCACATTTTTACCTTCACAAAAAAGATTTAATATATTTAAAAAGAAATTCTTGCTACTTTCTGAATCAAACCGTAGTTTGATACTATCAGATACCTAAATAAATGCTGTATAACAAATGCTGTAAGACGTTTTCTTTCAAGTTTTAAAGCGTATACTAACAAATAAAAAGTTTTACGTTAAAAAAAATCCAGCAAATTACATTTATAATTCAACATCTGCATTTCAAAAAAAGGAAAAAAATAATGGTATTACAACATTTTTTGGTTACTGTACGTGAAGGACTCCATTCTTTTTCATCGAAACTCGATTGTAGTAAAAATGACGTCCATTCTGTCTTGTTTCTAATAGCACATTTTTACCTTCACTAAAAAGATTTATTATATTTAAAAATAAATTTTGTTACTTTCTGAAATAAAACCATAGTTCAAAACTATTAGATACATAAGGAAATTCTATATAACAAAAGCTGTAAAACGTTTTCTTTCAAGTTTTAAAGCGTATAATTACAAATAAAAAGTGTTACGTTTAATAAAATCCAGCAAATAACATTTATAATTCAACAAATGCAGTTCAAAAAAACGTAAAAAATCATTTTATTACAATACTTTTTTGTTACTTAACGTGAAGAACTCAATTCTTTTTAAACGAAATTTGATTGTAGTAAACCAGACGTGCATTCTGACTTGTTTTTAATAGCACATATTTACCTTCACAAAAAAGGTTTAATATATTTAAAAAGATATGTTTTCTACTTTCTGAATCAAACCGTAGATCAAGTCTATCAGATACCTAAAGAAATGCTACGTATCAAAAGCTGTAAAACGTTTTCTTTCAAGTTTTTTAGCGTATACTAACAAATAGAATGTGTTACGTTCAATAAATTCCAGCAAATTACATTTATAATTCAACAACTGCAGTTCAAAAAAAGGAAAAAAATCATTTTATTACAACACTTTTTAGTTACTTAACGTGTAAAACTCAATTCTTTTTCAACGAAACTCGATTGTAGTGAACCTGACGTGAATTCTGTCTTGGTTTTAATAGCACATTTTTACCTTCTTAAAATAGATTTAATATATTTAAAAAGATATGTTTCCTACTTTCTGAATCAAACCGTAGTTCAAATCTATCAGATACTTAAAGAAATGCTATGTATCTAAAGCTGTAATACGTTTTACTTTAAGTTTTAAAGCGTATACTAACAAATAAAAAGT
>NW_014572259.1:0-1395 GCF_001313835.1 Polistes canadensis
TATAGTTATTATATAATAAATATATTTAGTTTAATATATATAATTTTCCCATATATATATTTTAATCAAATTATTATTCTCATTCGAATGGAAATAACAAAAAATAATTGATATTAAATATTAATATTTATGAACGTTATTGAATTGAAAGTAGAGATTGAAAGTTCTCCTTTTTAAAATGAATAAATTGGTACACGCGGTTTGAAATGTACCTTTACTCTTGAAATGAAACTAGTTGGTAAAATTAGTAACTTATTTTCTGTTTTTTTTTTTATCCAAGTAATTCAGTCGAATAAATGGTTTCGGTGTCGAGAAAGCTTCTAGGATTCCCTTAAAGGGATTCCTTTCAGTTGAACCCAACAAGTGAAAGAGAGAGAGAGAGGAAAAAGGGGGAAAAAAAAAAGAAGAAGAAATAAAAAAGAGAAAAAATAAAAGTAAAAGTAAAAAAAAAAAACAAGAAAGAGAGAGAGAGACAGAAAGATTTTCTTACGAATGGTCCTGACGAAAAGTTGCTGGAAATGGGTAGGATTCTCATCTCAAGAGGAAAATTAAACTATCATTTAGCATTGTGTTACCCCCTTAAGAAAAGATAACTGCTTTTCCTTTCCTTTTCCTTTTTCCTTTCCTTTCCTTTCCTTTCTTTATTATTATATTATACGTTTCTATATCAACCGACATTTTTCTTCTTATTCTTCTTCTTCTTCTTCTATTCTTTCTTTACTCGTATAATCGTTAAATAGTTATTCACCGAGTTTCTATGTATTTTTATCTCGTTAGTACGAATATTCTACGAATATATACAGACTGTTTCAAAATATGTTAACATGAGAAACTCAACCGGGTATTTCTTTTCGAAATTTCGTTTTTTTTTTTTTTTTAACCCACTCAAAAATAATCCTGACTTTATTTATATTTGTATCTTTTTCTTCTTTTTTTTCTTTTTTTTAAGACACTCTAAATTTCCTAAATTGTTACGTAAATATTTGTAACACTTTTAAGATTTATTAAGATTTAAAAAAAAAAAAAGAAATTTCAAGTTCTTAATATGTTTCACATTTTTCGTATTAGTTTGTTTTCATCGTGAGATTAATAATTTTCTTCGAACCACCCTTTTGTTTCCTCTATTTCTTTTTTTTTTTCCAAAATCACCGATCATTATTTTTAACGATAGCCTGACATATTACTCCAAAAAAAAAAAAACAAGAAAAAAATCCTGGCAATTAATTTAAACGAATCATTCTCATCAAATGTCTTGCCGTGTTTCTCGTTAAATTTGCAATAAAAATAAAAAAAGATTAAATATAAAAAAATACGTTTCAATAGATACATTCATTTCGAATCAATGCCATATAATAATTGAGTATATATAATATATATCATATATAATATATATCA
>NW_014572260.1:0-1295 GCF_001313835.1 Polistes canadensis
CTTTCAAGTTTTAAAGCGGATACAAACAAATAAAAAGTGTTATGTCTAATAAAATCCAGCAAATAACATTTATATTTCGAAACTGCAGTTCAAAAAAAGGAAAAAAATCATTTTATTACAACATTTTTGGGTTACTTTACGTGAAGAACTTAATTTATTTTAAACGAAAATCGATTGAAATAAACCTGACATCTATTCTGTTTTGATTCTAGTAGCAATTTATAACCGACGGTAAAAATGTTTAAATATATGTACAAAGAAATTTTTGCTACTTTCTGAATCAAACCTTTGTTTAAAATTAGCAGATATCTAAAGTAATGATATATAAAAAAAGCTGTAAAATGTTTTCTTTCAAGTTTTAAAACGTATACTAACAAATAAAAAGTTTTACTTTCAATAAAATCAAGCAAATAAAATTTATACTTCAACAACTGCAGTCTAAAAGAAGGAAGAAATTATTTTATTACCACATTTTTTGGTACTTTACGTGAAAAACTCAATTCATTTTTAACGAAACTCGATTATAGTAAACCTGACATTTAATCTGTTTTGTTTCTTGTTGCACATTTTAACCGTCGCTAAAAATGTTTAAATATATTTAGAAAGAAATTTTTGCTACTTTCTGAATTAAACCATATTTTAAAACGAGCAGATACATAAAAAAATGCTCTAAAACAAAAGCTTTAAAATATTTTCTTTCAAGTTTTAAAGCGTAAACTAACAAATAAAAAGTGATACGTCCAATAAAATTCAGCAAATAACATTTATATTTCAACAACTGCAGTTCATAATGAGGAGAAAAATCATTTTATTACAACATTTTTGGGTTACTTTACGCGAAGAACTCAATTATTTTTCACCGAAAATCAATTAAAAGAAACCTGACATATATTCTGTTTTGTTTCTAGTAGCAATTTTTACCGTCGCTAAAAATGTTTAAATATATTTAGAAAGACATTTCTGCTATTTACTGAATTAAACCGTAGTTTAAAACTATTAGACACATTAAGAATTGCTATATAAAAAAAGCTGTATAACGTTATCTTTCAAGTTTTAAAGCGTATACTAACAAATAAAAAGTGTTACCTTTAATAAAATAAAGCAAATAAAATTTATATTTAAACGACTGCAGTCTAAAAAAAAAAGAAATCATTTTATTGCAACATTTTTTTGTTACTTTACGGGAAGAACTCAATTCATTTGAACGAAAATCGATTGCAATAAACCTGATATCATTTCCGAATTGTTTCTAATAGCACATTGTAACCGTCGCTAAAAATGTTTAAATATATTAA
>NW_014572261.1:0-1288 GCF_001313835.1 Polistes canadensis
AATGAATGTCAGGTTTACTACAATCGAGTTTTGTTGAAATAAAATTGGATCCTTCACGTAAAGTACCTTAAAAATGTTGTAATAAATTGATTTTTTTCCTGTCTTTGGACTGCTGTTGTTGAAATATAAATGTCATTTGCTTGATATTATTGAACGTAACACTTTTTAYTTGTTAGTATACGCTTCAAAACTTGAACGAAAATGTTTTACAGCTTCTGATTTATAGCATTTCTTTATGTATCTAATAGTTTAAAAGTACGGTTTAATTCAGAAAGTAGCCAAAATTTCTTTCTAAGTACATATTAACATTTTTAGCGGCGGTTAAAATGTGCTACTACAAACAAAACAGATTAAATGTCAGGTTTACTACAATCGAGTTTTTTTGAAATAAAATTGGATTCTTTACGTAAAGTAACTTAAAAATGTTGTAATAAAATGATTTTTTTTCATTTTTTAGACTGCAGTTGTTGAAGTATAAATGTTATTGGCTTGATTTTATTAAACGTAACAATTTCAATTTGTTAGTATGCGCTTTAAAACTTGAAAGAAAATGTTTCACTGATTTTGTATTATAGCATTTCTTTATTTATCTGATAGTTTTAAACGACGGTTTAATTCAGAAAGTAGCAAAAATTTCTTTTTAAATATATTAAATCTTTTTTGTGAAGGTAAAAATGTGCTGTTAGAAGCAAGACATAATAGATGTCAGGTTGACTACAATCGAGTTTCGTTAAGAAAAAATTGATTTCTTCACGTTAAGTAACCAAAAAATGTTGTAATAAAATGATTTTTTTCTTTTTTTTAAACTGCAGTTGTGGAAATATAAATGTTATTTGCTTGATTTTATTGAACATTACACTTTTTATTTGTTAGTTTACGCCTTAAAACTTGAAAGAAAATGTTTTACAGTTTTTGCATTATAGTATGTCTTTACTTATCTGATAGTTTTAAACTATGGTTTAATTCAGAAAGTAGCAAAAATTTATTTTTTTATATATTTAAAAATTTTAAGCGACGGTAAAATGTGCTAATAGAAACAAAACAGAATGGATGTCAGGTTTATTAAAATCGCATTTCGTTGAAGAAGATTTAAGTTCTGCACGTAAAGTAACCAAAAAATGTTCTAATAAAATGATTTTTTTCCTTTTTTTGGAATGCAGTTGTTAAAATTTAAATGATATTTGCTGGATTTTATTGGACATTAAACTTTTTACTTATTAGTATACGCTTCAAAACTTGAAAGTAAACGTTTTACAGCTTTTGGTATATAGCATTTCTTTATGTATCT
>NW_014572262.1:0-1307 GCF_001313835.1 Polistes canadensis
AAAAAGAACTTGCTGTAACATTAGAAGTCACTCAGCAAGCAGTCTCAAAGCGTTTAAAATCATTAGGAATAATTAATAATCAAAGAAATTGGGTTCCGTACGAATTAAAGCCGAGAGATATTGAACGCCGATTATGCTTATGTGAAATACTGCTTGCTAGATATAAAAAAAGGGTTTTTTACATCGTTTCATCACTGGTGACGAAAAATGGATACATTTTGATAATTTCAAAAGAAGAAAATTATTAGGATTACCAAGCCATGCGTCAACATCAACAGCAAAACCGAATATTCACAAAAAAATCTCATGCAGTTTATTTTGTGGGATCAGCTTAGTGTAGTGTATTATGAGTAGCTTAATCCGAGCGAAACAATCACCGAAGCCCTCTAATAAACACAAATAAAGAGATTGAGCCGAACTCTGAACAAAAAACGCCCTTAATACTATCCTAGACACGAAAAAACTATTCTCCTGCATGACAATAGTCGTCCAAATGTGTCGGCTCCCGTAAAAAAGTATTCAGAAACACTTGATTGGGAAGTGTTACAACACCCGTCGTATTCACTAAACATTGCACCGTCTGATTATCACCTATTTCGGTTCATGGCACATGCTCTGTCGGAGCAGCAGTTGAAATCATATGAAGATACCAAAAATTGGGTAGATTCCGTGGATAGCCTCAAAAGACAAGGAGTTCTTCCAAAGTTGGACCCAAATGTTGCCCGAGAGATAGGAAAAAGACAATGCAAGTGTGGACAGTATATTAAATAACCTTGAAATTACCATTCTTCTGGAATAAATACCTAATTTTTAATAAAGAAAATAGCGGAAACTTATTTGTTAATCTAATATGCAGTAATAGATTTATTTTTTTCCTTTTTTTGGACTGCAGTTGTTGAAATATAAATGTTTTTTGCAGAGATTTAATGAACGTTACACCTTTTATTTGTTAGTATGCGCAATAACACTTGAAAAAAAAACGTTTTTATATAGCAGTTCTTTATGTATCTGCTAGTTTAGAACTACGGTTTAATTCAGAAAGCAGCAAAAATTTTCCTAAATATATTGAAAAATTTATAGTGATGGTAAAAATGTGTTATTCAAAACAAAACAGAATGAATGTTAGCTTTACTACAGTCGAGTTTCGTTGAAAAAGAATTGAGTTATTCACTTAACGTAACCAAAAAATGTTGTTATAAAATGATTTTTTTCCTTTTTTTAGACTGCAGTTTTTAAAATATAAATGTTATTTGCTGGATTTTATTGAACGTAACACATTGTATTTATAAGTATACGCTTTAAGACTT
>NW_014572263.1:0-1288 GCF_001313835.1 Polistes canadensis
ATCCAGCAAATAACATTTATAATTCAACAACTGCAGTTCAAATAAAGGAATAAAATCATTTTATTACAACATTTTTTGGTTTTTTAACGTGGAGAATTCAATTCTCTTTAAACGAAAATTGATTGTAATAAACCTGACATTCATTCTGTTTTGTTTCTAGTAGCACATTTTAACTATCGCTAAAAATGTTTAAATATATTTAGATAGAAATTAATGCTTCTTTTTGAATTAAACCGTAGTTCAAAACTATCAGATACATAATGAAATGCTAAAAAACAAAAGCTGTAAATCATTTTCTTTCAAGTTTTCAAGCGTATACTAATAAGTTAAAAGTGTTATGTCTAATAACATCCAGCAAATAACATTTACAATTCAACAACTGCAGTTCAAAAAAGGAAAAAAATCATTCTATTACAACATTTTTTGGTTACCAAACGTGAAGAATTCAATTCTTTTTCAACAAATATTGATTGTAATAAACCTGAAATTCATTTTGTTTTGTTTCTAGTAGCACATTTTAACTGTCGCAAAAAAGTTCAAATATATTTAGATAGAAATTTATGCTACTTTTTGAATTAAACCGTAGTTAAAAACTATCACATACCTAAAGAAATGCTATAAAACACAAGCTGTAAGACATTTTCTTTCAAGTTTTCAAGCGTATACTAATAAGTAAAAAGTGTTATGTCTAATAAAATCTAGCAAATAACATTTATAATCTAACAACTGCAATTCAAAAAAAGAAAAAAAATCATTTTTTTAAAACATTTTTTCTTTACGTAACGTAAAGTACTTAATCCTTTCTTAACGAAACTTGATTGTAGTAAACCTGACATTTAATCTGTTTTGTTTCTAGTAGAACATTTTAGCCGTCGCTAAAAATGTTTAAATATATTAAGATAGAAATTTTTGGTACTTTTTGAATTAAACTGTAGTTTAAAACTATCACATACATAAAGAAATGTTGGAAAACAGAAGCTGTAAAAAATTTTCTTTCAAGTTTTTAAGCGTATACTAATAAGTAAAAAGTGTTATGTCTAATAAAATTCAGCAAATAACATTTATAATTTAACAACTGCTGTTCAAAAAAAGGAAAAAAGTCATTTTATTACAAAATTTTTTTTGGTTACTTTACGTGAAGAACTCAATTCTTTTTCAACGAAAATTGATTGCAATATACCTGACATCCATTCTGTTTTGTTTCTAGTAGCACATATTAACCGTCGCTAAAAGTGATTAAATATTATAAGAAAGAAATTTTTGCTACTTTCTGAATTAAACCGTAGTT
>NW_014572264.1:0-1399 GCF_001313835.1 Polistes canadensis
ATAGAGAGAGAGAGAGAGAGAGAGAGAGAGAGAGAGAGAGAAAATTATTGTAAATTATAATTCAGAAATTAATAGTAGTAATATAGAAAAAGAAACAAGATATGTGAAATCCTGTTGGTTTGTTTTATTTTTTTTGGATAAATGCAAGTAAACTAATCAACCTAATTAAACGAGATAAAAAGATAAAAAGAAATGGGGAAAGAATATTTTAATGGAGAACAACGTAGAAACAAAAATTGTTCGTTATCCTTCGTGCGAAACAGGAACATGCGGCTAATTCCCCCCTTCTCCCCTGACCCCAACCCAAAAGCGTCTTCTTCTCGTGGTTCCAATTTCATCGTCGGATGAAATTTAGACGACAAAAGTCGTCTATACCAATGGGAAGGGGGGGAGTGAGTGTGAGAAATACCAATACACTTCCTCCTCCTCCTCATCTATCGATGACTACGAAATATTTGGAAAATTATATCACCGATCTTTAAAAAAACTAACGTTTGAGAACTTGTAGGTGTTCGCGACAGATTATTTGTTTTATAGGTGACTCAGTTTTCCAGAAATTAAGCAAACAATATAAAAATGAATATATTTTGTTGTTTAAAATATAAGGTTTATAAAAAGCTCATAACTATTATTTTATTATATTTATTCAAATTCTTTATATCTTACTCTTCTTAATTATATTTATATATATATATAAATATAATTAAGATATATATAAATATAATTAAGAAGAGTAAGATATAAAGAATTTGAATAAATATAATAAAATAATAGTTATGAGCTTTTTATAAACCTTATATTTTAAACAACAAAATATATTCATTTTTATATTGTTTGCTTAATTTCTGGAAAACTGAGTCACCTATAAAACAAATAATCTGTCGCGAACACCTACAAGTTCTCAAACGTTAGTTTTTTTAAAGATCGGTGATATAATTTTCCAAATATTTCGTAGTCATCGATAGATGAGGAGGAGGAGGAAGTGTATTGGTATTTCTCACACTCACTCCCCCCCTTCCCATTGGTATAGACGACTTTTGTCGTCTAAATTTCATCCGACGATGAAATTGGAACCACGAGAAGAAGACGCTTTTGGGTTGGGGTCAGGGGAGAAGGGGGGAATTAGCCGCATGTTCCTGTTTCGCACGAAGGATAACGAACAATTTTTGTTTCTACGTTGTTCTCCATTAAAATATTCTTTCCCCATTTCTTTTTATCTTTTTATCTCGTTTAATTAGGTTGATTAGTTTACTTGCATTTATCCAAAAAAAATAAAACAAACCAACAGGATTTCACATATCTTGTTTCTTTTTCTATATTACTACTATTAATTTCTGAATTATAATTTACAATAATTTTCTCTCTCTCTCTCTCTCTCTCTCTCTCTCTCTCTCTCTAT
>NW_014572265.1:0-1302 GCF_001313835.1 Polistes canadensis
AAGCTGTAAAACGTTTTCTTACAAGATTTAAAGCACATACTATCAAATAAAAAGTTTCACGTTCAATAAAATCCCGCAAATAACATTTATATTTTAACAACTGCAGTCTAAAAAAAGGAAAAAAATCATTTTATTACAACATTTTTTGGTTACTCAACGTGAAGTACTTATTTCTTTTTCCACGAAAATCGATTGTAGTAAACCTGATATTTATTTTATCTTGCTTCGAATAGCACATTTTTACCTTCACAAAAAAGACTTAATATATTTAAAATGAAATTTCTGCTACTTTCTGAATTAAGCCGTAGTTGAAAACTAGCTGATACATAAAGAATTGCTATTAAAAAAAAGCTGTAAAACGTTTTCTTTCAAGATTTAAAGCGTATACTAACAAAAAGAAAAATTTAGATCCAATAAAATCAAGCAAAAAACATTTACATTTTAACATTTGCAGTCGAAGAAAGAGAAAAAATCATCTCATTACAACTATGTTTGTTTACTTTACGTGTAGAAATAAAGTTTTTTTTGACAAAATTCTATTGTAGTCAACCAATCATCTATTCTTTTATGTTTTTAATAGCACATTTTTACCTTTACAATAAAAATTTATTATATTTAAAATAAAATTTTCGCTACTCTCTGAATTAAACGATAGTTCAAAACTATCAGATACATAAGGAAATGCTATATAACAAAAGCTGTAAAAAGTTTTCTTTTAAGTCTTAAAGCGTTTACTAACAAATAAAAAGTGTTACGTTTAATAAAATCTAGCAAAAAACAATTATATTTCAACAACTGCAGTCCAAAAAAAAGGAAAAAATCATTCAATTACAAAATTTTTTGGTTACTTAACGTAAAGGATTTAATTCTCTTTTAACGAAACTCGATTGTAGTAAAGCTGATATCCATTCTAACTTGTTTCGAAAAGCACATTTTTACCTTTACAAAAATGATGTAATATATATGTAAAAAGAAATTTTTGCTACTTTCTGAATTACACCGTAGTTCAAAACTAGCAGATACATAAAGAATTGCTACATAAAAAAAGCTGTAAAATATTTCCTTCCAAGTTTTAAAGCGCACACTGACAAATAAAAAGTGTAACGTTTAATAAAATCCAGCAAACACCATTTATATTTTAACAACTGCAATCTGAATAAAGAAGAAAAAATCATTTAATTACAACATTTTCTGGTTACTCTACGTGAAGAACTTAATTCTTTTTCTACCTAACTCAATTGTAGTAAACCTGACATTTATTTTGTCTTGTTTCGAATAGCACATTTTATCGTCCCTATAAAT
>NW_014572266.1:0-1392 GCF_001313835.1 Polistes canadensis
GTTCTTGCCTTCTCCATTTTCGTGGTCTCGGTAGTGTTCACATTTATTCAGTCGTTAGTTGTCTAGTTAATCGACCGAGTAACATTTTCGCGTAACACGTATGCAAGTATGTACATTTTTAACGAAATTATAATACGCTTCTCTTGTTACATTATATAGACGATTTAATGCTTCCTTTGTATAATTATTCTTAATAATTTATRTTACATAATTATATGCTTACTTTGCTTTAACATCTATTATATGAAATAGAAGGGACATTGTTCTACGAGTTTTAGTAATTATTTGATTTAAGTATGATATATAATTCATTTTTTAAAAAAATATTTAATATATTATAATTATAGGTAAATTATAATATTATTTATACTAATGTAATTGTATTGTATTAGTAAAATTATTACAATATAAGTAAAATTGTTACTTTTATCTCAATTTTTTTATATTAACTTGTAAACTAAAAGATATTAGAAAATCTTAAGCAAACAATTTTAAAATTACACTATATTGCAGAAATCTTAATTATTTCTTTTACTCTAATAATATTCTTGATTTATCTTTGACATAAGCTTGATTAATACCTGAAATTTAGTTTACGAGGTAACTCCAGCTTAACCTGAAATTTACATTACAGTATAGAAGCCCTAATTATTTGGTCCCTAAATCAAATTTCTAATTCTTCTCTCTTTCACTCATTGAAATTATTTATTAAATATATTAAATAATAAGACTTTAAAATCTTAATTTCTTTCTACAACACCATTTAATAGCTGTAAACTCTTACGTAATTTCAGAAATCTAAATTTCCCAAATTGTGTGTGTGTGGTTTTAATGGATATTTTAGTACTTATATTAGTTGAAATACTTAATAGTGAATTCTAACTAACAGATATATCGAATTGCAGTGTCTAGACTTAAAAGCGCAACAAGTGCAACGTCGGAGGTGGTGGAGATGACGAAGGCAGCCTTTCACTTTGGCAAAAAGCGATTTAGAGTGGCTGCTCTTGTGGCTGCTGAACTAGCAGCTGAAGTAGCCTTTCCTTTCCCTCGTTTCGAATAAAAATCAGGCTATTTCGCTTGCAGAATTGTCTTTGATCTAAAGATTCGTACTTAGAGAATGCAACACGCTTGAGAAACTATTTGGGATGAGGAATGGTCTCATTATGCTAATAAGTTGTCCAAGCAAATTCATTTGATCAAGGATTCAACAGAAATGTTGATATTTTTATTTTTTTTATTTTTTTTTTTTTAGAATAAAACGTATCTAGTAAATGTTGAGAAAAAAAATAAAAGAAAATAGGAATATTTTGTTGTGAAAGCCGTAAAAGAATGAGATCACAACTTCCTGTTTTTTTGTCGCACCCTAAAATGATAAACTTTAAGGTCTCCGCT
>NW_014572267.1:0-1291 GCF_001313835.1 Polistes canadensis
TCTGTTTTGATTCTAGCAGCACATTTTAACCGTCGCTAAAGATGTTTAAATATATTTAGAAAAAAATTATTGCTACATTCTGAAATCAACCGTAGTTCTAAACTATCAGATACATAAAGAAATGTTATAAAACAAAAGCTGTAAAACATTTTCTTTTAGGTTGTTCAGCGTATACTCACAAATAAAAAGTGTTGTGTCTAATAAAATCCAGCAAATAACATTTATATTTCAACAACTGCAGTCCAGAAAAAGGAAAAAAATCATTTTATTACTACATTTTTCGGTTACTTTACGTGAAGAACTTAATTCTTTTTCAACCAAAATCGATTGTAATAAACCTGACATCCATTTTGTTTTGTTTCTAGTAGCAATTTTTAACCGTTGCTAAAAATGTTTAAATATATTTAGAAAGAAATTATTGCCACTTTCTTAAATTAACCGTAGTTCCAAACTATCAGATACATAAAGAAATGCTATAAATCAAAAGCTGTAAAACATTTTCTTTCAAGATTTTCAGCGTATACTCACAAATAAAAAGTGTTGTGTCTAATAATATCCAGAAAATAACATTTATATTTCAAAAACTGCAGTCCAAAAAAAGGAAAAAAATCATTTTATAACTACATTTTTTGGTTACTTTACGTGAAGAGCTCAATTCTTTTTCAACCAAAATCGATTGTAATAAACCTGACATTTATTCTGTTTTGTCTCTAGTAGCAATTTTTAACCGTTGCTAAAAATGTTTAAATATATTTATAAAGAAATTTTTTCTACTTTTTGAAGTTAACCGTAGTTTAAAACTATCAGATACATATAGAAATGCTATATAAAAATAGCTGTAAAACGGTTTCATTCAAGTTTTTTAAAGCGTATACTAACGAATAAAAAGTGTTACTTTCAATAAAATCAAGCAAATAACATTTACTATTCAACAACTGCAGTTCAAAAAAAAGAAAAAAAACATTTTATTACAAAATTTTTTCGTTACGTAACGTGAAGAATTCAATTCTTTTTTAACAAAACTTGATTGTAGTAAACCTGACATTTAATCTGTTTTAATTCTAGCAGCACATTTTAACCGTCGCTAAAAATGTTTAAATATATTTAGAAAGAGATTATTGCCACTTTCGGAAATCAAATGTAGTTTAAAACTATCAGATACATAAAGAAATGTTATAAGACAAAAGCTGTAAAATATTTTCTTTACAGTTTTTAAGCGTATACTAACAAATAAAAAGTGTTGTGTCTAATAAAATCCAGAAAATAACATTTATATTTCAACAACTGCAGT
>NW_014572268.1:0-1310 GCF_001313835.1 Polistes canadensis
TAACGGTAAATGTGTGCTATTTTAAACTAAACAGAATAGATTTTGGGTCAACGACACTCGAATTTTGTTGAAAAATAATTGAATTCTTCACGTTAAGTAACCAAAAAATGTTGTAATAACATGATTTTTTTCCTTTCTTTTACCTGAAATGGTTAAAATATAAATGATATTTGCTAGATTTTATTGAACGTAACACTTTTTGTTTGTTAGTATACGCTTTAAAACTTGAAAGAAAACGTTCTACAGCTTTTATTATATAGTATTTCTTTATGCATCTTATAGTTTTGAATTACGGTTTAATTCAAAAAGCAGCAAGAATTTCTTTTTAAATATATTTTAAAATTTTATGAGACTGTAAAAATTTGCTACTAGAAACAAAACAGAATAAATGTCAGGCTTACTACAATCGAGTTTCCATCGAAATATTACAAAATTCTACACTTAAAGTAAGCAAAAAAATTGTAGTAAAACGATTTGTTCTGTTTCTTCGACTGCAGTAGTTTAAAAGTAAATGATATTTTCTAGAATTTATTAGACATAATATTTTTTACTTATTAGTATTCCCTTTAAAACTTGAAAGAAAATGTTTTATAGCATTTGTTATATAGCACTTTTATTAAAATTTTATAGTTTTTAACTACGACTTAACTTAGAAACTAGCGAAAATTTCTAACCTAATATATATAAACACTTTAAGAGACGGTAAAAATTTGCTACTAGTACAAAAAAGAATAAATTTCAGGTATATTACAATCGAGTTTCGTTGAAAAAGAATTAAATTCTTCACGTTAAGTAACCAAAAAATGTTGTAATAACATGATTTTTTTCCTTTTTTTGGACGGCAGATGTTAAAATGTAAAAGTTATTTGCTTGATTGTATTCAACGTAACACTTTTTTTTGTAAGTACACGCTTTAAAACTTGAAAAAAAACGTTTTACAGTGGTTTTTATATAGTTGTTCCTTAATTATCTAATAGTTTTGAACTACGGTTTAATTCAGAATGTAGCGAAAATTTCTTTTTTTAGTATATTAAATTTTTCTTGTATAGGTAAAAATGTGCTATTGAAAATTCAACAGAATAGATGTTTAGTTGACTACAATCGTATTTTGTAGAAAAAAAATGTAATTGTACACGTGAAGTAACCAAAAAAAGTTGTAATAGAATTATATTTTCTATTTCTTCGACTACAGTAGTTTAAAAGTAAATGATTTTTGCTAGAATTTATTAGACATATTATTTTTTACTTATTAGTGTTTACTTTAAAACTGGAAAGAAAATGTTTTATAGCTTTTGTTATATAGCACTTTT
>NW_014572269.1:0-1345 GCF_001313835.1 Polistes canadensis
AATCGTCAGGGTTGGAACGTCGGATTTGCTTTAGGGATGCCTCTTGGTTGAAACGTTGGTATTGCTTTAGGGATGAACAGTGTTTGAACGTCGGGGTTGTTTTAGGGATGCGTCAGGGTTGGATCGTTTGGGTTTCTAAGAGACGCTTCAGGGTTTGAATGTCAGTGTTGCTTTAGGAAGGCGTCAGGGTTGGTACGTCAGGGTTCCTATAGGGTTTAGACGTCTGGGTTGCTTTAGAGATGCGTCAGGGTTATAACGTCAGGTTTGCTATAGGGATGCGTCAGGGTTGGAACGTCGTGGTTGCTTTAGGGATGCGTCAGAGTTGGAACGTCGGGGTTGCTTAAGGGACGCGTCATGGTTTGAACGTCAGGGTTGCTTTAGGGATGCTTCAGGGTTAGAACGTCGGGGTTTCTTAAGGGACGCGTCAGGGTTTTAATGTCAGGGTTGCTTTAGGGATGCGTCAAGGATGGAACGTCAAGGTTGCTTTAGGGTTGAAACGTCAAAGTAGATTTATGGATAGGTCAGGGTTGGAACGTCGGTATTGCTTTAGGGATGCGTCAGAGATTGAACGTCGTGGATGCTTTAGGGTAGCGTCAGAGTTGGATCGTCGGAGTTGCTTGAGGGACGCGTCAGGGTTGGAATGTCGGGGTTGCTTTAGGGATGCGTCAGGGTTGGACCGTTAGGGTTGCTTTAGGGATGCGTCAGGATCAAACGTCAGGGTTGCTTTAGGGATGTGTCAGGGTTTGAATGTCAGGGATGCTTTAGAGATGCGTCAGTGTTAGAACATTATTGGTTCTTTAGGGATGCGTCAGGGTGGGAACGTCGGGGTTGCTTTAGGGAGGCGTCAGGGTTGGTACGTCGGGGTTGCTTTAGCGTTGGGACGTCAGGATTGCTTTAAGGATGCGTCACAGTGGGAATGTCAGGGTGTCTTTGGGGATGAGTTATGGTTTTAACGTCGGTGTTGCTTTAGGATTAGAAAGTCGGGGTTGATACGTTGGTGTTGCTTTAGGGATGCGTCAGTGTTGGGACGTCAGGATGCTTTAGGGATGCGTCAGGGATTAAAGTTCGTGGTTGCTTTAGTGTTGCGTCAGAGTTGGAACGTCGGGGTTGCTTTAGGGTTGAAACGTCGAGGTGAATTTATGGATGCGTCAGGGTTGGGAAGTCGGGGTTGCTTTGGGGAGGCGTCAGGGTTGGTACGTCGGGGTTGCTATAGGGATGCGTCAGGCTTGGAACGTCGAGGTGTCTTTAGGGATGCGTCAGGTTTGGAACGTCAGGGTTGCATTAGGGTTGGAACGTCACCCCCCCGTAGGTAGGGGGTAGTAGAATACTCCCACAGTATTTCCTG
>NW_014572270.1:0-1286 GCF_001313835.1 Polistes canadensis
AGAATTTATTGGACATAGCACATTTTACTTATTAGTATACGCTTTAAAACTTGGAAGAAAATGTTTTATAGAATTTGTTATATAGCACTTTTATAGAAATTTTATAGTTTTTACTACAATTTAATTTAGAAACAAGCAAAAATTTCTTTCTAAATATATATAAACATTTTAAGAGACGGTAAAAATTTGCTACTTGAAACAAAACAGAATAAATGTCAGGTTTACTACAATCGAATTTTGTTGAAAAAAAATTGAATTCTACACCTTAAGTAACATAAAAGTTTTAATTAAATGATTTTTTTCTATTTTTTTGACTACAGTTGTGGAAATATAAATGTTATTCGCTGGATATTATTGAATGTAACACTTTTTACTTATTATTACACGCTTTAATACTTGAAAGAAAATGTTTTACAGCTTTTGTTATATAGTATTTCTTTAAGTATCTGATAGTTTTCAACTATTATTTAATTTATATAGCAGGGAAAATTTCTTTCTAAATATATCTAAATATTTTTAGCGGCGGTAAATTGTGCTATTAGAAAAAAGATAGAATAGATGTCAGGTTTACTACAATCGAGTTTCGTTCAAAAAGAACTAAATTCTGCACGTAATGTAACCACAAAATGTTATAATAAAATGATTTTTTCCCTTTTTTCGGATTCCAGTTGTTGAAATATGAATGGTATTTGCTTGATTTTATTTAACGTAACACCTTTTATTTGTTAGTATACGCTTTAAAACTTGAGAGAAATCGTTTTAAAGCTTTTTTTATATAGTATTTCTTTATGTATCTGATAGTATTTTACTAAGATTTAATCGGGAAAGTAGCAAAAATTTCTTTTAAAATATATTAATAATTTTTTAGCAAAGGTACATATGTGCTATTTAAAACTAAACAAAATAGATGTTTAGTTGACTACAATTGTATTTTGCCTAAACCAAATCTAATTTTACACGTAAAGTAACAAAATAAAGTTGTGATAGAATGATTTTATCTTTTTGTTCGACTGCAGTTGTTAAAAAGTAAATAGTATTTGCTAGAATTTATAGCACATAACAATATTTACTTACTAGTATACGCTTTAAAACTTGAAAGAAAATAATTTATAGAATTTGTTATACAGCACTTTTTTAGAAATTTTAAAGTTTTTATCTACGAATTAACTTAGAAACTAGCGAAATTTTATTTCAAAATAAATTTAAACATTTTTAGCGACGGTTAAAATGTGCTACTAGAAACAGAACAGACTAAATGTCAGGTTTACTACAATCGAGTTTTCATC
>NW_014572271.1:0-1395 GCF_001313835.1 Polistes canadensis
CTAGTATGCATATATACTAGTGTATACTTGTATTTTTGCATTAGTCATTTATGCAATAATCACAAGCCTTGACAGACGATTACAGCAATTGGTACGTACTCCCATAAATTTAGAAAACGCGTTTGAACTGGGGTGTCGGAGGTGCCCCGGGGCATGCTTTCTAGTTTAGGCTTTTGCACCCTGGTGGTATGTGTGAGAACCGTGGAGTGAGTGGGTGGGTATGCATGTATATTTTTTTGAGCGAATGTGAAACTTTAATTATAAGTAGGTAGGAGCCTGGAATGGCACGTGGTATACTTGCACTTTTCAGTGCGAGTCCCCACCTCCGGGTTTTATACGGAATTGTCACAAAATTATATCTTTTTATTCTATCTTGTTTGACTTGTAAATCTTTTTTGTGACAATTCTGTAATATGTATTATGTATCATGATTCAAAGGGATTTGCAATTATTTAAGAAATTTATTTCTACTTCGATTCTATCTCAAACGAGATAGAGTCGAAAT
Organism: Polistes canadensis; assembly: GCF_001313835.1. Taxonomy (NCBI): domain Eukaryota; kingdom Metazoa; phylum Arthropoda; class Insecta; order Hymenoptera; family Vespidae; genus Polistes; species Polistes canadensis. The sequence goes on from NW_014572271.1 coordinate 506, forward strand.
CAAATACCGCAAAACCTTTGATGAATTGATACTTAGTTTTAAGTATTATTACTAGCACTTCGCACTATCGCGATTTAATCTTTGAAATGTTTCATATATATATAATTCAATATAAAGAATAAATTAAATAAAAATATTGCAAAGAAATGCATTGCATTTTTAGTATTATTTTTATTTCAATTCGATTATATTACTCTATAGTAAAAGTGYRAAGTGTTAATAGGTCATCGATTAGCATAATTAACTGCTCGGACATTCGATTAAATGTGCTCGTGTAATATGTGCACAGTCGATAAACTTTTAAGTTCGTTGATTGTCCATGAGCTAGGATAGTTAACGGAAAACGCGAATTAATTTTGTAATAATTAATAAATAAAGTCACTTAACACGCGAACATCGGAATTATTTGTAAAAGATGTATGACTGAAAATAAATGGAATTATTTTATACCTATTGTAATGTAAAATGTATTTCATTTATATTAGTGTTATAAGCAGTTGAGAGTAATTGGGTGAAAATGTCTTTAAGTCGTTTCTAAATTGTACGACCATAATCTGGCATATTATAGCGGTTTGGTATTAGAATAGAATCGATACTTTACATAGTTAATAATATTCCTTTCGGCGATGAGATATCTCTCGACCAAAAGGTAATAATTATTTTCWATGTAAAAAGCTCAGGATGTTTTACTAATCACATTTTTTTTCAGGGTTGTGTTAGGCTTGGTTAGGTTTTTTTTCATTTATAATCAGGGACGATTCTAATTCTATATCATTAATCGTTTTAATATGCCAAATTATGCGAATACTTTTTGGAACGATTGACGTTTTTGGTCAAAGATTCTTTTCATGCTCGCACGTAGGGAATGTCCGACAGTAGGCTTGAAGAAA
>NW_014572272.1:0-1393 GCF_001313835.1 Polistes canadensis
AGTTGCTGAGGAAGTCTCAAATAGAGACGAAACGTTCAACGGATAAATATTGTGTTCATCTTAATTAAACCCGTCCAAAAAACAACTTCCCTAAGAGTAAACTTAGTAATTACATTTTTATTTAATAATTGATCTAACACACACACACACACACACATCGAGTAATAATAATATTATATATTGTAATAAATTATTATCGTTCTTTGTTTTATTTTATTTTTTTTTTTTTTTTTAATACTATGGTATTATATATTATACGTACAAGATAATTAATATCATTGAAATATCCAACAAATTCTCGTGACTTTTAATAACGCTAATTATTCGCGCGCGTTAAGATCTTAATAAAATTCAATGAAATATTTCACGAGATATTGGATATATCTAATCGTAGGTAGGATTTCTTTTTTCTTCTCTTTTTTTTGTTCATTTTATTTTTTCGTTCCCCCCCTTTAGAATATAGTACGTTGCGTGTCGAACTGTTTTGCCTTGCAAATGAAAAGGGAGAGAATGTCTAAAAGGGAAGAAACATTTCTTGATACGTATACCTTTCGAGCAAACGAGCAAGAAACCAAGCAAGCAAACGAGCAAGCAAGCAAGCAAGCAAGCAAGTGAACAAGCAAGCAAGCAAGCAAGCAAGCAAGCTAAGCCATCGGCAGAAGAATCTCAGGAAAACCGATTATGGACATTAACTACACACTGACTGAAAAAAAAAGCAGGCCGAGCTAAGAATAGGGATACCCATGCATGGAAATAATGGCGGATCTTGAAAATCTCTGCCGAATGGGATGAGGGAAAGAAAAATAAAATGGTGGTGGGGGGGGGAGGATGAGGAAGAACTACAGGAGTAAGAGAAAGAGTAGCAGGGCGGGGGAGAGGAGAAGAAATTTCGTCGGGATGCTTAAGAAGGAAAAGAAAAGAAGAAGAAAAGAAGAAGAAAAAGAAGAAGAAGAAGAAAAATATAAAAGTCGAGACACATTTGAACGTGAACGCGTTTTGCACGTGGCTGCACAGATGACTCAGATTTCTCGGAGAGTAAAGCTCGCATTCAAGAGCTTACCTATCCCTCCCTCCCGCCCCCCCCACACCCTTCCCGACTCCTTCCACCGCATTCTCCACCCAACTTCCACTCACTCAACCGCCAACCTATCTGTCCCTCTAGCCCTTCTCATTCCCTTACCGCACTCCTAGATTCTTCTCTACTTCAGCCCTTCCCCCGTTCTCCCCCCTCATCCCCCTTTTTTCTTTTCTACCACCAACGCGTATTTGACTTTCCAGTTTTTGATGCTGGAACTACGTGACATCTTCGAACAACCACGGAAAATTATTTCCAGGATGTGAACATAGTAGTCCAGCTGAGATCTTTCCATCTCTCTCTCTCTCTCTCTCTCTC
>NW_014572273.1:0-1338 GCF_001313835.1 Polistes canadensis
AAAAAAAAAAATAAAACGTTCGAGATAAAAAGTACATCGAAGTAATGTAACATCGAAGATGGAGGTTACCTTAATCCAGACCTTTTTAAAAGAAGCTCATCATCTCCCTCTCTCTCTTTCTCACTTTTCTTCTTCAGCTAGTAGTAATAGGTACCTCTGAACAGACACTGTTCATTAACTAGGTGTACCTCGTCCGATGAAGACAACGATGAAGAAGTATAAGAAGTAAAAATGAAAGAGAAAAAAAGGAGTGAGAGTGAGAAAGAAAGAAAAAAAAAAGTAGCAAAAGAGTAAGAATGAATGAATGAATGAATGAAAGAAAAAAAGAAAGAAAGTAAAAAGAGTAGACGTAGGAAACTAACAGTCCCTTTGAAAAGAACTCGAGCGAGTGGCTACTGTGGTGGTGGTGATTGTAGGGTGGGGATAGTTGGTTGGTTGATGCACCCAACAGAAAAGCCTGATGGTGATGGTGATGGTGACGGTGATGGTGGTGGTAGTTGGATGAAGACTGAGGTACAACTTGACTGCTACTTCCAGAGATAGAAAGAGAAAGAGAAAGAGAGAGAGAAAATGTATGGGGGGAGAGGAAGAAGAAGTTGACGCAGCGGAACACATGGCTGTTACTCTAAGCTCCTGCTACTGCTGCTGCTGCTGCTGCTGCCTGTTAATTGGCATGAATTACGTCTTTTACACCGCAACGACACGTACAAGCGAATAGTAAGGGTCTCCAGCTTGCTTGCTTGCTTGCTTGCTTGCTTGCTTGCTTGCTTGCTTGCTTGCTTGGGTTAGGGTAACTACTGAGGGTGGGTACCATGAAAAAGAGATGCTGAGAGAGTAAACGGGGGTTCAGAGGGTAAGGATAGAAGGTTGGAATTAAGGCACAACAACGTGTCGACGCTATACTACTTCTACTATTCCCCCATACTCACCCCCTGTCCCCTGTCCCTTTTCTCTCTTTCTCTCTCTTTCTTTTTATGGTTCTATACATTTTTTGTCTTCTTCTTTCTCAAGTAAAAGCTTATTACTAACCCCCTCAGTAATCTGAAGATTCATGGATTCTTCTAATCAGTCACAAGTAAAGTGCTTTACCAAATCGGTGATGGTATTATTAAAGGGATGGGAAAGGGTTTGGATTGATAATATGATTTTTGTTGGGTTTGCCATATCAAGAAGTTGTTTCAGAATTTTCACATGAATTTTTGTTGTTTCCGTTTTGATTTACCTGTATCTCGCAATTAGGTTTATTTTATATTCAAATGATTTTTCGAAAAATTTTCAATTATATTATAAAATAATTTATAATTTTATATATATATATATATATATATATAATTTTTT
>NW_014572274.1:0-1282 GCF_001313835.1 Polistes canadensis
AACCGTCGCTAAAATTGTTTAAATATACTTAGAAGGAAATTTTTGCTAGTTTCTGAATTAAAGCGTAGTTCTAAACTATCAGATACATAATGAAGTGCTATAAAACAAAAGCTGTAAAACATTTTCTTTCAAGTTTTCAAGCCTATACTAACAAACTAAAAGTGTTATGTCTAATAAAATCCAGCAAATAACTTTTATTGTTTATCAACTGCAGTTCAAAAAAAGGAATAAACTCATTTTATTACAACATTTTTCGCATACTTAACCTGAAGAATTAAATTCCTTTTCAACGTAACTCGATTGTAGTAAACCTGACATTTAATCTGTTTGGCTTCTAGTAGCACATTTTACCTGTCGTTAAAAATGTTTAAATATATTTAGAAGGAAATTTTTGCTACTTTCTGAATAAAACCGTAGTCCAAAACTATTAGATACATAAAGAAATGCTAAATAAAAAAAGCTGTAAAACGTTTTTTTTTCAAGTTTTAAAGCGTATACTAACAAATAAACAGTGTTACTTTCCATAAAATCAAGCAAATTAACTTTATATTTCAACAACTGCAGTCTATAAAAAGGAAGTAATAGTTTTATTACAATATTTTTTGGTTACTTTACGTGAAGAACTAAATTTATTTTCAACGAAAAACGATTGTAATAAACCTGACATCAATTCTAAATTTATTCTAGTATCACATTTTAACCGTCGCTAAAAATGTTTAAATATATTTAGAAAGAAATTTTTGCGACTTTCTGAAATCAATTGTAGTTTAAAACTTGCAAATACATAAAGAAAAGCTAAATAAAAAAAACTGTAAAACGTTTTCTTTCAAGTTTTATAGCGCCTACTAACAATTAAAAAGTGTTATGTTTAATAAAATTTAGCAAATAACATTTATATTTCAATAACTGCAGTTCAAAAAAAGGAAAAAAATCCTTTTATTACCACATTTTTTAGTTACTTAACGTGAAAGATCCAATTCTTTTTCAACGAAACACGACTGTAGTAAAACTGACATTTAATCTCTTTTGTTTCTAGTAGCACATTTTAACCGTCGCTAAAAATGTTTAGATATATGTAGAAATAAATTTTTGCGACTTTCTGAAATCAACTGTAGTTCAAAACTAGCAAATACATAAAGAAATGCTATATAATAAAAGCAGGAAAACGTTTTCTATCAAGTTTTAAAGGGTATACTAACAAATAAAAAGTGTAATGTTCAATAAAATCCMGCAAATAAAATTTATGATTCAACAACTGCAGTTCAAAAAAAGGAAAAAAATC
>NW_014572275.1:0-1337 GCF_001313835.1 Polistes canadensis
CTTACAACGGTATGTTTAGCAATTGCCCTTAGTAAGGAGCCTGTGAAATTTTTCCCCTGATCAGTCAGAAGTGAGCGTGGCGCTCCGAATATATTACAAAAATTAGGGACCATGCCCTCCGCAACATCAACCGATGTATCTGTCTTCAGAGCTACTGCAACGAAAAATTTTGTTAGTGAATCCTGTATGGTAAGAATATATTTATTGCCCTTTTCTGTTTCAGGAAGTAGTCCAACAATGTCCATGGCATTTTTGTCGAATGCCGCTCCTGGCKTATCGGTTAGTATCATTGGCTCCCTAGACTTTATTCTAACTAATTTCTTTAATTGACATCCTTCGCCATTTCTAATGTATTCTTGTATGTCTTTTTTCATATTGGGCCAATGATACCCCTGCCTAATTCTGTTATAAGTTTTTGTTACACCCTTATGTCCACCGATAGCTTAAGAGTATCATTCCGCAAGAATGTCATCACGCCTTTCCTGTTCTGGGATTAGAATTTCATTAAGACAAATTATTATTTTGCAAATTTGAGATTCAAAAGTATTTTGAAGTTTCCCTTGGACGTGCGACCATAATATGACATCGATATTATTTGTCTTAGAAATACGTACAGATTTAAGTCCCAATTCGCGGGTAACAGAAAGTAAAGCGCTAATGGCCTCTACCAGAGTTTCAAATTTTGTAGAGTTCTCAGCTCGTTCCTTTATAAGTATTATTACTAATTTATATTTTCCGATGTTAGTTACCCCAGCTCGAGCTAACACTAAGTGTTCTGATATCGGGAGCCGTTTGGCTTTATTCAAAAGTTTGACGCCATCGTCACAAGGTGTACCGTTAAGATCCGTAAATACTATCAAGTTATYTYGCCTTAAATGCAGAGAGTCCCTTGTCTCGAATATATTTTCCGTTATCATTCTTGAACGCATATCTACTCTCGTCGGTGTGTRCRRAGAAAACAATTTATCGTAGTCAGCTGAGTCACTGGCACTCCCGACGTCAGAGTATTCATTGTCTGTTTCTGTTGTATTAGCGTCAGCTGTCGAGGGTAACGTCACGTCAAAATCGTCCGTCCCGTTAGCTGTTTCGTCGAGGTCATAGTCTTCGTTTTCTGTTAATGCGCGGCTGACATTAAACATAATAGGGCTGTCGTCCGAATCGTCCTCATATACACGGAGTACGCACCTCGTCTCCACTGGATTTCGGGATAAGGCATCTGCGTTAGCATTAGCAATTCCGGGCTTACACACAATTTTGAACGAATAGTTAGCTAACTTCAAAATCCATTTTACGAGTCTCGTAGTCGGATCCTTAATTGACTTGAGCCAAACTAGCGG
>NW_014572276.1:0-1280 GCF_001313835.1 Polistes canadensis
TTTGATATATATTTACATTCTAGTAAAATCTAGATTTTTTTTATGAATTAATTGAATTATATATTTTATTATTAATATATAACAAGTATGTTTTACAAAAATTCATAGAAATCTATATTCAAAGATACGTATCATATCAATATTTAATGTATATCTTTTAGAATCTTTTCACTTTGTGATTCGTTGAAAACACCAAAGCTTGCTGCTATTCAATAACTGAATAAACATTTCGTGTAGTCACAAATGTGAATGAAAAATAAAATAAAATAAAATAAAAATGGAGAGAAAGAGAAGATAAAATAAAATTCGACCAATTTGAAAAGAGACCGTAGAAAAATTAGTTGATTAAATAATTTCATAGATTGAACCATTTCAATAGGTATTTCGATGGGTACACTCCATAAGTCGATCTGGGATACTTAGCACGGTCCAATAAATTTCTACTTAACTTAATTGAAATTAATCGAACGCTTTCACATGATCTACCTACATTACCTCATAATATACGTGAAGAAATAACACATACATACATATATATATATATATATTTAATTCCAAATTGTAAGGTTCCATGTGTTAGAAATTACTCTTATCATAATTTTTTTATCTTTCGATAAAAATAGAAAACAATTTACACATTTTCTTAACAATTTCAATACGTGAATGATCAAATTTTTTAATAAACGTTAAAAACAACATAATACAAGCTGAAGTATTCAAATGAACAAACTCATGGGGCAAATGTTTTATAAAACGTATACGCCACCTTCTCCCCCTTCTTCCCCCTTTACCCCCTACTCCTCTACAACTATCGTATACTATCGTATATTGCACACCCTAGCCGTACAATATGCATAAGTTAAAGTGCAGCGAACAAGGCCAAGTACTTAACAAGGCATTATTAACTTCGAAATGTCTGCGGAGAGAAACTTGGAACTAGAAGATACGACCATACCTAGAAAATGTTCACAGTATATATGTATGTGTGTGTGTGTATGTCTGTGTCTGTGTTTGTATTTGTTTCATTGGTACGAGCTGGCCCATCTGCGACGAATATGTTTTACAATGTTACCTACCCCCTTATTCATCATACTTGAAAATCAAGTTCTAACGATGAACTTTAGAAACAATTTAAATGTCTCAAAAATTTATATATACAACATTATTACAAGTATATTTTTTATTGTATACTATTAACGAAATATTATTTTTCTTTTTAATTACATTTATTATCCTTGTGATACCATAAATGTTTAATATAATTTTATTAAGAAAATAAA
>NW_014572277.1:0-1314 GCF_001313835.1 Polistes canadensis
TCAAAAAGAAGAAAAAAATTATTTTATTACAACATTTTTTGGTAACTTTACGTGGAGAATTTAATTCTTTTTCAACAAAACTCGATTGTAGTAAACCTGACATTTATTCTGTTTTGTTTCTAGTAGCACATTTTAACCGTCGCTAAAATAGCTGAAATATATGTAGAAATAAATTTTTGCTACTTCCTGAATTAAACTTTTGTTCCAAACTATTAGATACATAAAGAAAAGCTATATAATAAAAGCTGTAAAACGTTTTTTTTCTTGTTCTTAAGCGTATAATAGCAAATAAAAAGTGGAACGATCAATAAAATCCAGCAAATAATATTTATATATCCACACTTGCTGGTCAAAAAGAGGAAAAAAATCTTTTTATTACAACATTTTTTGGCTACTTAACGTGGAGAACTCAATTCTTTTTCATCAAAACTCGATTGTAGTTAACTTGACATTTATTCTGTTTTGTTTCTAGTAGCACATTTTTACCGTCGCTGAAAATGTTAAGATATGTTTAGAAAGAAATTTTTGCTACTTTCTGAATTAAATTGTAGTTTAAAACTATTAGAGACATAAAGATATGCTATATAACAAAAGCTGTAAAACTTTTTCTTACTTGTATTAAAGCGTATACTAACGAATAAAAAGTGTTACAGTCAATAAAATCCAGCAAGTAACATTTATATTTCCACTACAGCAATTCAAAAAGAGGAAAAAAATCATTTTATTACAACATTTTTTGGCTTTTTAACGTGGAGAATTCAATTATTTTTCAACGAAACTCGATTGTAGTTAACCTGATATTTATTCTGTTTTGTTGCTAGTAGCACATTTTAACCGTCACTGTAAATGTATAAATATGTTTAGAAAGAAATTTTTGCTACTTTCTGAAATAAACCGTAGTTCAAAACTATTAGATTCATAAAGAAATGCTATATAACATAAGCTGTAAAATGTTTTCTTTCATGTTTTAAAGCGTATACTAACAAATAAAAAGGTTTACGTTTAATAAAATCCAGCAAATAATATTTATATTTCCACAACTGCTGGTCAAAAAGAGAAAAAAAATCATTTTATGATAACATTTTTTGGTTACCTAAAGTAGAGAATTCAATTCTTTTTCCACAAAACTGGATTGCAGTAAACTAAACATTTAATCTGTTTTTTTTCTAGTAGCACATTTTTACCGTCGCGGAAAATGTTTAGATATGTTTAGAAAGAAATTTTCGCTACTTTATGATTTAAACCTTTGTTCAAAACTATTAGATACTTAAAGAAATTCTATATAACAAAAGCTGTATAACGTTTTCTTTCTTG
>NW_014572278.1:0-1391 GCF_001313835.1 Polistes canadensis
TGTAATTGCATTTATTTGGCAGAACATTATTTAATTCCATCTGGTACGATGTTGGGAGTTGTCATTTACAGCGTACACAGAAATCAAAAATATTGACCAAATCGAAATGTTTTCGATCCGGACAAATTTTTACCGGAAAATATGAAAGGGCGACATCCCTACTCCTACATTCCATTTAGTGCAGGGCCGAGAAACTGTATTGCTAAATGTTTCATGCAGAAGTAAAAATCTTAAATTGCTCTAAAATTGCTTTTTTTATTCGTCTGTTTCTCATTTTGCAGGTCAAAAATTCGCAATGCTAGAGCTTAAGATGTTTGTAGCATTTATATTGCACAATTTTGAGTTGGAACCGGTGGATGAATTAGATGACGTTACATTTTTTGCAGATCTCACTTTGACCTCGTCTAAACTACTTCGAGTCAAATTTATACCTATTGTATAGATATTTTTTATATACGTTGTCCTTAAAAAAATAAAAATTAGAATACAGTTTTAGAGAATTTATTCGTAATTGGTAAATATTGTTGGAGAATAATTTGAAATTGTAATTTACTCTGTTTAACTGGGGAATATATTTTAATGTTAAAAAAAAAACAATTTAATATTTTTTAAATATGTATGTCTATTGGGTTGGCAACTAAGTGATTGTGGATTTTATCGATAAAACTATTATTAAAATAACCGCACTCTCTTAGTTACCAACCCCCAATATTTAAAGATCATATATGAAAGTTAAAATTGTCATTGTGCATAAACTAAAGGGGTGAAGTAAGTAAGAGGGGTACCGTTCGTTGCGTGTGCTTTGCGAATTTGCCATACGCAATGAGTCACTGGTCGGGAACGCATCACACGTTTGCGCTTAACCAATATTTCAATTGCGGTGAATCGTTGGTTCGTGCGTATCGTACTTTTTGAGCTTATTTTAATATTCGGCGAATAAGTGATAGGCCGAGCACGCAATTTATCTGTTCATGGGTTCAAAGGTTCAAACAAAAAGGAATAATGGTTAACTAGACGCATCCAGGACCATCAACATCTGTAGCGACGCCAGAATGCGTGGCTCAAGTTCAATGTGAAATTATGCGCAATCCACGTAAATCGATAAGGAAAATTGCAGCCTTTACGGAAATAAGAGAACCAACAGCGTACGTAATTATAAAAAAAAACAACAGTTTCAATCATACAAAATGCAAATCGTATAATATCTCAACGAAAATGACTAATCCTTACGAGAAACCTCAGCGAGAACGATATTGGAACGTTTTCGTACACCACGAACCCTTGGTAAAATTTTTGATTTATTGACGAAGCACATTTCCATATCAATGGCTATTAGTCCAGTCAATAAGAGGAAAACTTGGAAAATTTAGCTAGCCGGGCGAAATTTGATA
>NW_014572279.1:0-1283 GCF_001313835.1 Polistes canadensis
TAAGTACTTTCATTCAAATATAAAGAAAATTTATGAGTTGATAACTTTTAATAAAACATAAAGACATTTAAAGAGTAGATTGCTTTCATTTAAACAGAAAAAGATTTGATAAATTAAGAGCTTTCATTTAAATAAAAAGGGATTTTATTAGTTATTTACTTTTATTTAGGTATAAAGAGTTTTTATGAGTTAAGTACTATTATTCAAATCTAAAGAGATTTGATAAATCGAGTACTTTTAGTTAACTATAATAAGATTTAAGGAGTAGATTACTAGCATTTAAACAGAAAGATGATGTTTCGTATCCTACGCAACGAGTTAGTAGGGCAAAGCGCCGGGGTGTAGGCAGCCCTGCTACGGCGTGAGACACGCGCGACAAAGCAGTATCTTTGTTTTTACTGGTAACCACGGTAGAGCCAAGATGTTTGTAAAGGCGCCTTCCTTCTTCTAGCTCTCGTTCTCCCACCACATTTATTACGCTAATAACATTTATCGACAACCGCGTTATGCTCGGGCTTTTTAGTGATTAGTGCAGCTTTGCATCGGTTTTTTGTATAAAGTAACAGAATCACTCTTGATTTATCACGCGTTATTCATGGCTCGAGATTCATATAGATTAGAAAGCTAAGACTTGCAAAAACTTCTTGGAGGAGAATTACTTGTATTTCGCAAAACTACATCATTTAAGTTCAGTCAGCGACAAGGGACAAAGGCGGTCCTGTACTTGGCCAGAATTATCCTGATTTGTACGGATTCTTCGTCAACGTTTAAACCAGGGTTTTTATACCGAATGCCTTTTCCCTGACGAGCCAAATAAAGCGTACTTTTTAGTACTGACTAGGCTAAAATATACTTGTTATTGTGTTTTATTTTTCTATCCTTCTTCTCAATAATAAACAAACCCTATATCACTAGTGAGGTAATTTTTTGATCCACTAAAATCAACTGGAGTACCGATTAAGGCAACGGTTGCATCATTAGATGAATTAAGTGCTTTTATTTAAATCAGAAGAGATCTTATTAATTGATTACTTTTATTCAATTAGAAAGAGACTTATTAAATTTAGTACTTTTATTCGTATTGAAAGAGATTTAATTAGTCAAGTTATTTCATTTAAATAAAAAGAGATTAATTGTTTTTAGTACTTTCACTTAAATAGAAAAATATATGATTTGTTGAGAACTTTAATTCAAATAGAAAAAGTTTTTATCAGATAAGTACTTTTATTTAAATGGATAGAGACTTAAATAGTTTAGTACTTTCAATCAAAGAGATAAATATT
>NW_014572280.1:0-1273 GCF_001313835.1 Polistes canadensis
GTATCTAATAGTTTTAAACTACAGTATAATTCAGAAAACAGCGAAAATTTTCGCCAATATATTGAAAAATTTATAGTGACGGTAAAATGTGCTATTAGTTACAAGACAATATGCATGTCAAGTTTAATACAATCGAGTTTTGTTGAAAAAGAATTGAGTTTTTCACGTAAAGTAACCAAAAAATGTTGTTATAAAACGATTTTTTTCCTTTTTTTGGACTGCAGTTATGGAAATATAAATAGTATTTGCTGGATTTTATTAAACGTAACACTTTTTATTTGTTAGAATACGCTTTAAAACTAGAAAGAAAACGTTTTACAGCTTTTGTTATATAGCTTTTTTTTAGGTATTTAACAGTTTAGAACTACAGTTTAATTCAGAAAGCAGCAAAAATTTCTTATTAAAATATAATAAATCTTTTTTGTGAAGGTAAAAATGGGCTATTAGTAACAAGACAATATGCATGTCAGGTTTAGTACAATCGAGTTTCGTTGGAAAAAAATTGACTTCTTCACGTAATGTAACCAAAAAATGTTGTTGTAAAATGATTTTTTTCCTTTTTTTGGACTGCAGTTGTGGAAATATAAATAGTATTGGCTGGATTTTATTGAACGTGACACTTTTTATTTGTTAGAATACGCTTTAAAACTATAAAGAAAACGTTTTACAGCTTTTGTTTTATAGCATTTCTTTAGGTATTTATTAGTTTAAAACTACAGTTTAATTCAGAAAGTAGCGAAAATTTTTTACTAAAATATATTAAATCTTTTTTGTGAAGGTAAAAATGTGCTTTTAGTAACAAGACAGAATTGATGTCAGGTTGACAACAATCGAGTTTCGTTGAAAAAGGATGAAAATGTTCACGTATAGTAACCAAAAAATGTTGTAATAAAGTGATTTTTTTTGTTTTTTTGGACTGCAGCTGTTGAAATATAAATGTTATTTGCTGGATTTTATTGAACGTAACACTTTTTATTTGCTAGAATACGTTTTAAAACTTGAAAGAAAACGTTCTACAACTTTTATTATATAGCATTTTTTTACTTAACTGGTAGTATGAAACTACGATTAATTTCAGAAAGCAGCGAAAATTTTTCTTAAATACATTGAAAAATTTATAGTGTCGGTAAAATATGCTATTAGAAACAAGACTATATGCATGTCAAATTTACTACAATCGAGTTTCGTTGAAAAAGAATTGAGTTCTTCACGTAAAGTAACCAAAAAATGTTGTTATAAAATGATTTTTTTCTTTTTTTTGGACTGCAGTTGT
>NW_014572281.1:0-1338 GCF_001313835.1 Polistes canadensis
TATATTTAGAAAGAAATTTTGGCGACTTTCTGAAATCAACCGTTGTTCAAAACTTTCGGATACATAAAGAAATGTTATATAAAAAAAGCTGTAAAACGTTTTCTTTCCAGTTTTAAAGCGTATACTAACAAATAAATATGTAACTTTTTATAAAATCCAGCAAATAAAATTTATTTTCCACAACTACAGTTCAAAAAAAGGAAAAAAATCATTAAATTACAACATTTTTTGGTTACTTGACGTGAAGATTTCAATTTTTTTTCAACGAAACTCGATTGTAGTAAACCTGAATTCCAGTCTGAATTGTTTCTAATAGCACATTTTAACCGTCGCTAAAAATGTTTAAATATATTTAGAAAGAAATATTTGCTACTTTTTGAATTAAACTGTAGTTCAAAACTATCAGATACATAAAGAAATGCTATATAAAAAAAGCTGTAAAACGGTTTTATTCAAGTTTTTTAAAGCGTATACTAACGAATAAATACTGTTACGTGCAATAAAATCAAGCAAATAACATTTATTACTCAACTTTGAACTGACCAATCCTCCGGTGGACTCCCCCGTTCCATTACCTATTACCCCTAGTTCCTCTACACCTATTTCCTTAAATACGGCTCCCAGACGAAGAACAATAACACTGCTTTCTGAAGGAGAAAGCGAATTAAAAAGAGAGATAGAAGATTTAAGGCGGGAAATCAGAGAAATGAGGACTATGGCTCCATTCGCCCCTCTTCCCCATTTATCACAATCTTTATTCAAATTAAGAGAACTCACAGAACATGTCCCAAATTTTAATGGACACAACGTTTTGTGACGCAATTTACTAGGACGTGCCGACGCGCGTTAGAATCTTTACCGGCAAATTTTTCAGCCGAAATGGAAACGTCCCTAACAAGGCTTCTCCTTTCTAAGCTTAGTGGTCATGCATATTTAGCAACTGAGGGTCTTAGAATTAATAAAGTAGAATGCCTTATAGAAAGAATAAAGGACGCGTTTTTGCCTTSACGCGGATCTAACTATTATAGGGGACAACTCGCAACGGAGTTTATGAGGCCGGGCGAACACATGCTCGATTACTTTAGTCTGATAAAGGAGCTCACTTAGTCAATCCTTGATGATACAACGAAAAGCTCAGTGCATGTGAAACGCAGGGTCGAGTTAGCTATCGAAATAGAAGGATTAGATTCGCTTATTAGAGGCCTGCCTCGAGATTATAAATAGCCTTAAAATTCGAATATTATAGTAATTTCGACGAGATCCTAGTCTGCCTTCTGAGAATAGACAAGCAAATAAAGGAGGAAGAAAGTAAAATGGGTATCTCAATAGCTGAAAATC
>NW_014572282.1:0-1388 GCF_001313835.1 Polistes canadensis
GAGAGAGAGAGAAAACAGTAGATATAAATTGGCTTAACGCGTAATCACGAACACCCAAACGAGATTAGTATAGCCGTCTAGGGGTTTGATAAGACACGTGGCACGTAAAGTTAATTCGTTCAGTTGTGAGATTCGAATGTGGTTATAAATTAAACTTTCTACTCTATTGTAGATTTATCTTAAGTTTCTATCAGGATCATTTCATTAATCAAGTTATATATTATTTACTATAACTATTTGTCTATCACATTATCAATAATGCAAAATTTTTATATATATAATATTTATATTTAAGATGATAGGAAATAATATTCGGCTTACGATATTTAATTATCTCGAAAATCTATTTGTATCGTAGTATTCAAACGTGATTACTAAATAATGAACTATGTTAATGCATATATATGTATATGTATATTGTATATGTGTGTGTGTGTAGGCATATGAGAATAATGTCGTTAGGTTTTTGAAATAAAAGTAACCATTAATAATGTCATGGTCTCGATGCCTGTCAACGAGACTAATGGTAATTTATTTTCAAAATTCGAATATCCATTGAATATCTTCATTATCGAATACAAGAGAGAGAGAGAGAGAGAGAGAGAGAGATAGAAGAAAGGATTGTACGTAGAAAATTTCAAAAAAAAAAAAAAAAAAATGAGAAATTAAAAGGAAACTCTAACTTTCGTATATCCATTGAATGTGTATTTGTAAACGAATATACAAATTTTGATTGTTTTTCATCTCGGTAAATGAAATATGATTTGATATAGATATATAAATATAAAAATATAAAATAACCATTTTTTTTATAATATATATAAATAGATATAAATTTTGGAAATAAATTCAATTTATTATATGTGTTTTATTTATTATATCAATTCATTTGAATATTATAAAATAATATTGGATTATATTCTAAATAATTACTAAATGATTCAATAAATCAATAATTATCTTTTTCAAAGATTATTATTTAACTCGGACTAAAATCATACTTGAATTATTAAGGATAACGAACAAAAGCAACAAATAGATGAAATAATTTCTAATATTATACGTATTAAATTATCAAATATATATAATACAATAATCTGTAATTTTAACCGATAACTAACACCTGTTGTACTCACAAACTGAAAGATAGAATAGGGATTGAACACGTTTAGAGAGATCGTTAAAAGATGTATCACACGAAAGTGATAGAAAGTGATAAAGAGATAGATATAGATAAATAGATAGATAGATAGATAAATAGAATGAGCAAAATCTGAAAACACAAGAGAGAGGGAGAGAGAGAGAAAACAGTAGATATAAATTGGCTTAACGCGTAATCACGAACACCCAAACGAGATTAGTATAGCCGTCTAGGGGTTTGATAAGAC
>NW_014572283.1:0-1328 GCF_001313835.1 Polistes canadensis
ATATTTGAGAATGTCAGTATGTATATATATATATGTGTACGTACGTACGACTTCAAATTGTCTCAAAGAAAGAAAGAAAGAAAGAAAGAAAGAAAGAAAGAAAAAATTCGAAATCGTTCGAAAACGAGTAAAGAAGAAGAAAAAAGAAAAAAGTTCGACAAAATATAAAATCTTCTATACTTTCGTATATTGAAAAAAAAAAAATAGGAATAAGAAAAATAATATGTAAGAATAGAATTTTTTGAAATAATAATTATTATTAAATCATATCTCGTTTTCGAAGGAATAATCTTATCCCGTTGTGTGGTGTTAACTAAAAGTCGGTAGTGGAACATTTTCTAAAGGTAGATAGGTAGGTAGGTAGGTAGATAGGTGGTTGAAAAGCCAGCAGAAGTAAAACACGTACTGGTAATGTTATAGTAGTATTAGTGGTGGGAGTTAAAGCGAGAAACTGGGTCGTCGGTTTCTACAAAGAAGAGACATGAAAGTCCGAATGACAGTGCTCGCATACCGACGAATTTGCATAAGATGCTTCTCCTTGCAAGGGTGAGAAGCGAAGGTAAAAGCCGTAGAGAAAGAGAATTAGAGAGAAAGAGAGAGATAGTGAGAGAAAGAGGAAGAAAAGGAACGAGTGAGATAGATAGACCATTCGTTCAGACCTCGCCATATACGCGCGTCTTAAACCACCGGATTTCAAAGTGTCGGTGCAAAGGTAATCCCTTTTATTCGCACTCAAATTCTCAAAGTTGTACGAGACTCGCGAGAGCAGCTTCGCTCCTTTTTTTTTCCATCCTTTTTTCTCCACCTACTTTGCCCCCTCCCCAACTCCCCTCCTCTCCCTCTCTCTCTCTCTCTCTTCCCCCGTCTTCAAAACCCCTCTTTATCTTTCCCTTTCTCTCTATTTCTCTTTGCCCTTTTCTTTTCCACCTTTCTACCCATTCTATGTCGTTTTCTCTCTTTCCCATTGCATGGGAATATTGTCTTAGCACCGGCTGAGATTTATTGCGGTTCTTCAACACTTAGATACTTCACAGCTATGTATCTCACCGGGAACTCGATTCCGACACCTGACCTCCATTCTAGGAGCAACCTACTTGTTAAAGCGAACGAGAGAGGAAACTTTTGAGACACCATCGCTCCAATCTGGCAGCCAGCAAATTTCTACCAACGTTAAATCTTTAATCTTTCGGTGTCAGCGATATTTGATACTTATGATGTACAATCCGTGACACTTTTTTTTTTTTTTCTTTTTAGATCAATCGCTTGGCAACACGCGTATATAAATTGTGATTAATTAATATAATATATTGATTTGATTTCCGATTGTT
>NW_014572284.1:0-1303 GCF_001313835.1 Polistes canadensis
TCCATTCTGTCTTGTTTCTAATAGCACATTTTTACCTTTACAAAAAAGATTTAATACATTTAAAACGAAATTTTTGCTGCTCTCTGAATAAAACCGTAGTTCAAAACTATTAGATACATTAAGAAATGCTATATCAAAAGCTGTACAACGTTTTCTTTCAAGTTCTAAAGCGAATACTTACAAATAAAAAGTGTTACGTTCAGTAAAATCTAGCAAATAACATTTATAGTTTAACAACTGCAGTTCAATAAAAGGAAAAAAATCATTTCATTACGACATTTTTTGGTTACTTAACGTGAAGAACTCAATTGTTTTTTAACGAAAATCGATTCTAATAAACCTAACATTTATTCTGTTTTGTTTTTAGTAGCACATTTTAACCGTCGCTAAAAATATTTAAATATATTTGCAAAAAAATTTTTGCTACTTTCTGAATTTAACCATAGTTCAAAACTATGAGATACATAAAGATATACTATATACCAAAAGCTGTAAAACGTTTTCTTTTAAGTTTTAAAGCGTGTACTAACAAATAAAAAGTATTACGTACAATAATATCCAGCAAATAACATTTATATTTCAACAACTGCAGTTAAAAAATAGGAAAAAAATCACTTTATTACGACATTTTTTTGTTACTTAAAGTGAAAAACTCAATTCTTTTTCAACGAAACACGATTGTAATAAACCTGACGTCCATCATGTCTGGTTTCTAGTAGCACATTTCTACCTTTACAAAAACGATTTAATACGTTTTAAGAGAAACTTTTGCTACTTTCTAAATTAATACGTAGTTCAAAACTATTATAAACACAAAGAAATGCTATATAACAAAAGTTGTACAAAGTTTTCTTTCAAGTTTTAAAGCGAATGCTAACAAATAAAAAGTGTTACGTTCCATAAAATCCTGCAAATAACATCTATATTTCAGCAACTGCAGTTTAAAAAGAGGAAAAAAATCAATTATTACAACATTTTTTTGTTACAAAACGTAAAGAACTCAATTTTTTTTCAACGAAACTCGATCGTAGTAAGCCTGACGTCGATTCTGTCTGGTTTCTATTAGCAAATATTTACCTTCACAAAAAAAATGTAATACATTTATAAAGAAATTTTTGCTACTTTCTGAATTAAACCGTAGTTCAAAACTATTAAATACATAAAGAAATGCAATATAACAAAAGCTGTACAACGTTTTCTTTTAAGTTTTAAAGCGTATACTAACAAATAAAAAGTGTGACGATCAATAAAATCCAGCATATAACATTTATAATTCAACAACTGCAGTTCAAAAAAGGAAAAA
>NW_014572285.1:0-1323 GCF_001313835.1 Polistes canadensis
GTTTAATTCAGAAAGTAGCAAAAATTACTTTTTAAATATATTAAATCTTTTTTGTGAGGGTAAAAATGTGCTAATAGTAACAAAACAAAATAAATGTCAGATTTACTACAATCGAGTTTCGTTAAAAAAGAATTAAATCCTTGACGTTAAGTAGCCAAATAATGTTGTAATAAAATGATTTTCTTCCTTTTTTTAGACTGCATTTGTTAAAATATAAATGTTATTTGCTGGATTTTATTGGACACAAAACATTTTAGTTATTAGTATACGCTTTAAAACTTGAAAGAATACGTTTTACAGCTTTTAATATATAGCATCTCTTTTTGTATCTAATAGTTTTAAACTACGGTTTAATTCAGAAGGTAGCTAAAATTTCTTTTTACATATATTAAATATTTTTTGTAAAGGTAAATATGTGCTACAAGAAACAAAACAGATTAAATGTCGGGTTTACTACAATCGAGTTTCGTTGAGAAAAAATTTAATTCTTCACGTTAAGTAACCAAAAAATGTTGTAATAAAATGATCTTCTTCCTATTTTTAGACTGCAGTGGTTGAAATATAAATGTTATTTGCAGGATTTTATTGAACGTAACACTTTGTATTTGTTAGTATACACTTTAAAACTTGAAAGAAAACGTGTTATAGCTTTTGTTATATAGCATTTTATTTTGTATTTGATAGTTTATAACAATTATTTAATTTATAAAGCAGCGAAAATTTTTCTCAAATATATTGAAAAATTTATAGTGACGGTAAAATGTGCTATTAGTAACAAGACAAAAAAGATGTCAGGTTTACTACAATCGAATTTTGTCAAAAATAATTGAATTCTACACCTGAAGTAACCTACAAAAGTTGTAATAGAATGATTTTTTTTCTTTTTTTGGACTGCGGTTGTTAAAATATATATATTATTTGCCAGATTTATTAAACGTAACACTTCTTATTTTTTTGAATACGCTTTAAAACTTGAAAGAAAATGTTTTATAGCTTTTGTTATATAGCATTTCTTTATGTATCTAATACTTTTGTACTACGGTTTAATTCAGGAAGTAGCAAAAATTTTTTCCTAAATATATTTCAACCTTTTTAGCAACGGTAAAAATGTGCTACTAGAAAGAAAACAAAATAAATGTCAGGTTAACTTCAATCGAGTTTCGTTAAAAAATAATTAAATTCTTCACGTTAAGCAACTAAATAATGTTGTAACAAAATGATTATTTTCCTTTTTTTTCAATGCAGTTGTTAAAAGATAAATGTTGTTTGCTGGATTTTAATGAACGTAACACTTTTTATTTGTTAGTATACGCTTTAAAACTT
>NW_014572286.1:0-1388 GCF_001313835.1 Polistes canadensis
AAAAATCAATAATTTAAAAATTTTATAAATTATAAAATATAATTTATTATACGATTTTTTGAACAATATCATAAAGTATGGGAAATACATTTTTCTTCATGTCATTCAGATATAACGGATGTACGATACGTAAGATTGAATCGTTCGCTTTTCTACAATTCCATATTTACGTGTCACGTTTAACTAGCTTATACAAACACACGCATACACATACGCACACGCACACGCATGCAATTACAGGAATCCGGGTAATTAAAGAAGTACTGCTCAATCGCATATTCACATCCGGATTTGGATTCGACGTAACCAGATATTTCTGAATGGAATATACGTATATATATATACCTATATATATACATATATATATGTGCATGTGTGTTTTTATGCATCCTATATCCATTTCTATGCGAATATGCGAATATTCGTATTTTGCGTATATATGGGGGACGGATATCCGGGTAATAATGAAGACTAGACATAAAAAAAAGAAAAAGAAAAAAAAGAAAAGAACCGTATCGAGATATCAAAACTTTAGAAAAAAAAAGAAGAAAAAAAAATAGAAAAAAATAAAATAAAAGGAGAAAAAGATAATTGGAATGTGGAAAAAGAAATATGTTGATCCTGTCTATCTTTTGACATTTAAGACTTACCTAGCTAAATGAGGATTTACAATCCGACATTTCGAGCATCTTTTTAAAGATGCTCGAAATGTCGGATTGTAAATCCTCATTTAGCTAGGTAAGTCTTAAATGTCAAAAGATAGACAGGATCAACATATTTCTTTTTCCACATTCCAATTATCTTTTTCTCCTTTTATTTTATTTTTTTCTATTTTTTTTTCTTCTTTTTTTTTCTAAAGTTTTGATATCTCGATACGGTTCTTTTCTTTTTTTTCTTTTTCTTTTTTTTATGTCTAGTCTTCATTATTACCCGGATATCCGTCCCCCATATATACGCAAAATACGAATATTCGCATATTCGCATAGAAATGGATATAGGATGCATAAAAACACACATGCACATATATATATGTATATATATAGGTATATATATATACGTATATTCCATTCAGAAATATCTGGTTACGTCGAATCCAAATCCGGATGTGAATATGCGATTGAGCAGTACTTCTTTAATTACCCGGATTCCTGTAATTGCATGCGTGTGCGTGTGCGTATGTGTATGCGTGTGTTTGTATAAGCTAGTTAAACGTGACACGTAAATATGGAATTGTAGAAAAGCGAACGATTCAATCTTACGTATCGTACATCCGTTATATCTGAATGACATGAAGAAAAATGTATTTCCCATACTTTATGATATTGTTCAAAAAATCGTATAATAAATTATATTTTATAATTTATAAAATTTTTAAATTATTGATTTTT
>NW_014572287.1:0-1284 GCF_001313835.1 Polistes canadensis
AGATACATAAAGAAATGCTATATAACAAAAGCTGTACAACGTTTTCTTTTCAGTTTTAAAGGGTATACTATCAAATAAAAAGTGGTACGTTCAATAAATACAGCAAATTACATTTATACTTTAACACCTACAGTTCAAAAAAAGGAAAAAAATTATTTTATTACTACATTTTTTGGTTACTTAATGTGAAGAACTGAATTCTTTTTCAACGAAACTCGATTGTAGTAAACCTGACGTGCATTATGTCTTGTTTCTAATATCACATTTTTACCTTCAAAAAAAAGATTTATTATATTTAAAAAGAAATTTTTGCTACTTTCTGAATTCAACCGTAGTTTGAAACTTTCAGATACCTAAAGAAATGCTATATAACAAAAGCTGTAAAACGTTTTCCTTTAAGTTTTAAAACTTATACTTACAAATAAATTGTGTTACGTTCAATAAAACCTAGCAAATGACATTTATAATTCAACAACTGCAGTTCAAAAAAAGGAAAAAAAAAATTTTAATACAACATTTTTTCATTACTGTACGAAAAGAACACAATTCTTTTTCTACGAAACTCGATTGTAGTAAACCTGACATTTAATCTGTTTTGTTCTTGTAGCACATTTTAACCGTCGCTAAAAATGTTTAAATATATTTAGAAAGAAATTTTTGCTACTTTCTGAATTGAACCGTAGTTCCGAACTATTAGATACACAAAGAAATGTTATATAACAAAAGCTGTACAACGCTTTCTTTCAAATTTTAAAGCGTATACTAACAAATAAAAAGTGTTACGTTCAATAATATCCAGCAAATAACATTTAAAATTCAGCAACTGCAGTTCAAAAAAAGGAAAAAAATCATTTTATTACAACTTTTATTGGTTACTTAATGTGAAGAACTCAATTCTTTTTCAACGAAACTCGATTGTAGTAAACCTGACGTGCATTCTGTCTTGTTTCTAATATTACATTTTTAACTTCACAAAAAAGATTTAATATATTTAAAAAGATATTTTTGCTACTTTCTGAATTCAACCGTAGTTCGAAACTTTCAGATACGTAAAGAAATGCTATATAACAAAAGCTGTAAAACGTTTTCCTTTAAGTTTTAAAGCTTATACTTACAAATTAATTGTGTTACGTTCAATAAAACCTAGCAAATGACATTTATAATTCAAAAACTGCAGTTCAAAAAAAGGAAAATAATAATTTTATTACAAAATTTTTTAATTACTGTACGAAAAGAACTCAATTCTTTTTCTACGAAACTTGATTGTAGTAAACCTGACATTTA
>NW_014572288.1:0-1286 GCF_001313835.1 Polistes canadensis
AATGTTGTAATAAAATGATTTTTTCTTTTTTTTGAACTGCAGTTGTTGAAATATAAATGTTATTTGCTAGATTTTATTGAACGACACACATTTTATTTGTTATATTAGGCTTGAAAACTTAAAAGAAAAAGTTTTACAGCTTTTGTTTTATAGCATTTCTTTATTTATCTTATAGTTTTCAAATACGGTTTAATTCGGAAAATTGCAAAAATTTCTTTCTAAAAATATTTAAACATTTTTAACGACAGGTAAAATGTGCTACTAGTAAAAAACAAATTAAAAGTCAGGTTTGCAACAATCGAGTTTCGTTGAAAAAGAATTGAGTTCTTCACGTACAGTAACTAAAAAATGTTGTAATAAAATGATTTGTTTCATTTTTTTGAACATCATTTGTTGAATTATAAATGTTATTTGCTTGATATTTTTGAACGTAACACTTTTTACTTATTAGTATGCTCTTAAAAACTTGGAAGAAAATGTTTTACAGCTTTTGTTTTATACCATTTGTTTAAGTATCTGATAGTTTTGAACTACGGATTAATTCATTAAGTAGCAAAAATTTCTTTCCTAAAATATTTAAACATTTTTAGCGGCGGTTAAAATGTGCTACTAGAAACAAAACAGAATGGATGTCAGGTTTACTACAATCGAGTTTTGTTAAAAAAGAATTAAGTTCTTCACGTACAGTAAGCAAAAAATGTTGAAATATAATGATTTTTTTCCTTTTTTGGAACTGCAGTTGTTACATTTTAAGTGTTATTTGCTGGATTTTATGGAACGAAACACTTTTATTTGTTAGTATGTGCTTGAAAATTTAAGAGAAAATGTTTTACAGCTTTTGTTTTATAGCATTTCTTTATGTATCTGATAGTTTTGAACTACGGTTTACTTCATAAATTAGCGAAAATTTCTTTCTTAAAATATTTAAACATTTTTAGCGACGGTTAAAATGTGCTACTAGAAACAAAACAGATCGAATGTCAGGTTTACTACAAACGAGTTTCGTTGAAAAAGAATTAAATTCTTCACGTTAAGTAACCTAAAAAGCTTGTAATAAAATGATATATTTCCTTTTTTTGAACTGAAGTTGTTGTATTATAAATGTTTTTTGCTAAATTTATATGAACGAAACACTTTCTATTTGTTAGTATAGGCTTGAAAACTTAAAAGAAAAAGTTTTACAGCTTTTGTTTTATAGCATTTCTTTATTTATCTGATAGTTTTGTGCTACGGTTTAATTCAGAAAATTGCAAAAATTTCTTTCTAAAAATATTTAAACATTTTTA
>NW_014572289.1:0-1303 GCF_001313835.1 Polistes canadensis
CAAAAAATGTTGTAATAAAATGATTTTTTTCCTTTTTTTTGGTCTGCACTTGCTGAAATATAAATGTTATTATCTGGATTTTATTGAACGTATCAATTTTTATTTGGTAGTATGAGCTTTAAAACTTGAAAGAAAACGTTTTACAGCTTTTGTTATATAGCATTTCTTCATGCATTTAATAGTTTTAAACTACGGTTTAATTTAAACAGTAGCAAAAATTTTTTTTTTAATACATTAAATCGTTTTGTTGAAGGTAAAAATGTGCTATTAAAAACAAGATAGATTGTATGTCAGGTTTACTACAATCGAGTTTCGTAGAAAAAGAATTGAGTTCTTTACATAAAGTAACAACAAAATGTTTTAATAAAATGATTTTTTTCCTTTTTTTAGACTGCAGTTGTTTAAATATAAATGTTCTTTGCTGGATTTTATTCAAAGTAACACTTTTTATTTGTTTGTATGCGCTTTCAAACTTGAAAGAAAACGTTTTACAGCTTTTGTTATATAGCATTTCTTTTTGTATCTAATAGGTTTGAACTACTGTTTTATTCAGAAAGTAGCAATAATTACTTATAAATATATCAAATCTTTTTTGTGGAGGTAAATATGTGCTATCAAAAAAAATACAGAATGGATGTCATGTTTACTACAATCGAGTTTTGTTAAAAAAGAATTGAATTCTTCACGTGAGGTAACAAAAAAATGTATTGATAAAATGATTTTTTCCTTTTTTTGGACTGCAGTTGTTGAAATATAAATGTTATTTTCTTGATTTTATTGAAACTTAAACTTTCTATTTGTTAGTATACGCTTTAAAACTTGGAAGGAAACGTTTTACAGGCTTTATTATATAGCATTTTTTTATGTATCTGATAGTTTTGATCTACGGTTTAATTCAGAAAGTAGCGAAAATTTTTTTTTAAATATACTAGAAAAAAAAAAATTAAATGTCAGGTATACTACAATCAAGTTTCGTTAAAAAAGAATTAAATTATTCACGTTAAGTAACCAAAAAATGTTGTAATAAAATGATTTTTTATCATTTTTTGACTGCATTTGTTAAAATATAAATTTTATTTGCAGTATTTTATTAGACATATTACTTTTTACTTATAAGTATACGCTTTAAAACTAAAAAGAAAGCGTTTTACAGCTTTTGTTATATAGCATTTCTTTGGATATCTGATAGTTTTTAACTACGATTTAATTAGGAAACTAGTGAAAATCTCTTTCTAAATATATTTCACTTTCTTAGCGACGTTAAAAATTTGCTACTAGAAACAAAACAAAATAAATGTCAGGT
>NW_014572290.1:0-1387 GCF_001313835.1 Polistes canadensis
TGTTCTGTGAAATGGTAATTCTTGCCAAAAAAACCGTAAATTCTGTCACAAACAATGTATAAGAAACTATAGATGTATTCAGCAATTTTTGGAGATGACAATGTTTCCAAAAATAGGAATTATTTAACACTAAACCTACCGGCATTTCATGTATATCTATTCTCACCATGAGCGGTGAAATGACCGCTTTAAACAAACATATGTATCTTAATATTGAAAGACATTTTTTTCAAAAAATTTGATACTAGACAAAATATTTTTCTGGTGCTACAAAGACACCTGCTTCCCGTTTTTCTATTTAAAATTGGTTATTTGTGCATATTTTGCACATTTTTTACCAWTTACAGAATTATGTATGGCACATWGTCCACATATGTATTTTTTACATTTTATACAAATTTTGTTAGTCTTATTGACTTGACATTATCTTATATGACAAAATTACTGTCTAGAAGAATCTGTAGCTGTACTTATTATTGTTTTTGTTGAACATTTATTGCTTAGCTGTCTCTCCTTTTGATAGTCAGTCCCCTGCTCTTCTGCTAATTGAAATAAAAATTCTTGTCTTGATATTTCTTCACCCGTCGTTACTTTATATAAAATCCAAGCATTTATCCCGGCTAAATCTAAGACATTAAAAAATTTCTGTAAAGACCATCTATGACATTTAGATTTCACACTATATTTTCTGGTCATTTGATCGGTTACATCTACACCGAATTCTGTTAAATTTGTAAATCTAACTATAAATCTTATTCTTTTTTGTCCTCTTCGTATATTCAAAATATTCTCTTCGTCTGAATCGCTGTCAAATAAGTCGCAATTATTTTCTACTATATCATTATCAATATCGGACCTTCTTGGTCATCTTCCGAACGAACATCATTGATATTATGTATTTTGTCTATTAAATTGATATTCCTTGAATGTCTTGATATTTTGGGGGATAAATATAAAAATGATAAAGTAAAAACTAAACTATAAAAATATAAATAAAACAGGGCAAGAACATTGAGACTAAAAATAAAAATAAAATAATTGTGAAACATACCATACAAAATATTGTTAGGTCTGTTGACTTCGTCGAAACGGTCACTTATACTACGTAATAATTTTTATTATGCACTGTAAAATTTAGATGCCTTCTGTTCAATTGTAAGACCGTACTGTCGTACAAAGACTGCTGTTGCGACCGATGCCTTAATCGGTACTCCAGTGGATTATATAGTGAATCGAAAATGCCCTCACGGGTGATATCGAGATTGTTTATTAATAGGAAGGTGRAYAGGAGAATAAAACACAAATAACAAATATATTTGAGCCCAGTCAGTACTAACAAGTACGCTTTATTTGGCTCGTCCAGGAAAAACCTTTCGGCATAAAAACC
>NW_014572291.1:0-1343 GCF_001313835.1 Polistes canadensis
ATTTTTTAGTTTCTTTGCGTGAAGAACTCAATTCTTTTTCAATGAATTCGATTGTAATAAACCTGACATCTACTCTGTTTTTTTTCTAGTAGCACATTTTAACCGTCGATAAAAATATATAAATATACTTAAAAAGAAATTTTTGCTACTATCTGAATTAAACCGTAGTTCAAAACTATCTGATTCGTAACGAAATGCTTTATAACAGAAGCTGTAAAACGTTTTTCTTTAAGTTTTAAAGCGTATACTAAAAAATAAATAGTGTTACGTTCAATAAAATCCAGCAAATAAGATTTATATTTCAACAACTGCAGTCCAAAAAAAGAACCGAAGTCATTTTATTACAACATTTTTTAGTTACTTTACGTGAAGAATACAATTCGTTTTCAACGAAACTCGATTGTAGTAAACCTGACATCCATTCTGTCTTGTTTCTAATAGCACATTTTTACCTTCACAAAAAAGATTTCTTCCATTTAAAAAAAAATTTTTGCTACTTTTTAAATTACACAGTAGTTTAAAACTATCAGATACATAAAGAAATGCTATATAACAAAAGCTGTAAAACTTTTCCTTTCAAGTTTTAAAGTGTATACTAACAAGTAAAAAATGTTACGTTCAGTAAAATCCAGCAATTACCATTTATATTTCAACAACTGCAGTCCAAAAAAAGGAAAAAAATCGTTCTATTACAACATCTTTTGGTTTCTTTGCGTGAAGAATTCAATTCTTTTTTAACAAAACTCGATTGTAGTAAGCCTGACGTCCATTCTGTTTTGTTTCTAATAGCACATTTTTTCCTTCACAAAAAATATTTAATATATTTAAAAATAAATTTTTGCTACTTTCTGAATTAAACCGTAGTTTAACACTTGAGATACATAACGAAATGCTTTATAACAAAAGCTGTAAATCATTTTTCTTTAAGTTTTAAAGCGTATACTAACAAATAAAAAGTGTTACGTTCAATAAAATCACGCAAATAACATTTATAATTCAACAACTGCAGTTAAAAAAAAGGAAAAAAAACATCTTATTACAATATTTTTTTGTTACCTAACGTGGAGAATTTAATACTTTTTTAACGAAAATCGATTGTAATAAACCTGACTTCCATTCTATTTTGTTTCTAGTAGCACATTTTACCAGTCGCTAAAAATATATAAATATATTAAAAGAGAAATTTTTGCTACTTTCAGAATTAATCCGTAGTTCAAAACTATTGGATACATAAAAAAATCCTATATGACAAAAACTTTACAGCGTTTTCGTTCAAGTTTTAAAGCGTATACTAACAAATAAAAAGTGTTACGTTCAATAAAATCCAGCAAATAACATTTATA
>NW_014572292.1:0-1279 GCF_001313835.1 Polistes canadensis
AAAAAGAAATTTTTTTTACTTTCTGAATTAAACTGTAGATCAAAACTTGCAGATACATATAGAAATGCTATAAAAAAAAAGCTGTCAAACGTTTTCTTTCAAGTTTTAAAGCGTATACAAACAAATAAAAAGTGTAACGTACAAAAAAAGATAAAAAATCATTTTATTAAAACATCTTTAAATTACTTTACGTGAAGAATTTAATTTTTTTTAAACGAAACTCGATTGTTGTAAACCTGACATCCATTCTGTCTTGTTTCTAATAGCATATTTTTACCTTAACAAAAAAGATTTAATATATTTAAAGAGAAATTTTTGCTCCTTTCTGATTTAACCGTAGTTCAAAACTAGCAGATACATAAAGAAATGCTTTATAACAAAAGCTATAAAACGTTTTCTTTCACGTTTTAAAGCGTCTACTAATAAGTAAAAAGTGTTATGTCCAAATAAATCCAGCAAATAACATTTATATTTCAAAAACTGCTGTCTAGAAAAAGGAAAAAAATCATTTTACTACAACATTTTTTGGTAGCTCTTCGTGAAGAATTCAATTCTTTTTTAACGAAACTCGATTTTAGTAAACCAGACATCCATTCTGTCTTGTTTCTAATAGCACATTTTTACCTTAACAAAAAATATTTAATATATTTAAAAAGAAATTTTTGCTACTATCTAAATTAAACCGTAGTTCCATACTATCAGATACATAAAAAAATGCTGTATACCAAAAGCTGTAAAACGTTTTTTTTTAGTTTTAAAGCGTATACTAACAAATAAAAAGGGTTTGCGTTTAATAAAATTCAGCAAATACCATATATATTTCAAAAACTGCACTCGAAAGAAAGGAAAAAAATTATTTTACTACAACATTTTTTGGTTACTTAACGGAAAGAATTCAATTCTTTTTCAACGAGACTCGATTGTAGTAAACA
Source organism: Polistes canadensis (assembly GCF_001313835.1). Lineage (NCBI taxonomy): Eukaryota > Metazoa > Arthropoda > Insecta > Hymenoptera > Vespidae > Polistes > Polistes canadensis. The sequence goes on from NW_014572292.1 coordinate 933, forward strand.
TGACATCAATTCTGTTTTGTTTCTAATAGCACATTTTTACCTAAACAAAAAAGGTTTAATGTATTTAAATAAAAATTTTTGCTACTTTCTGAATTAAATCGTAGTTTAAAACTATCAGATACATAAAGAAATGCTATAAAACAAAAGCTTAAAAACCTTTTCTTTCAAATTTTAAAGCGCATACTAACAAACAAAAAATGTTACTTTCAAGAAAATCCAGCAAAAAATATTTATGTTTCAACAACTGCAGTCCAAAAAAAGGAAAAAAATCATTTATTTACCACATTTTTTGGTTACATGACGTGAAGAATTCAATTCTTTTTCAACAAAACTCGATTGCAGTAAAC
>NW_014572293.1:0-1320 GCF_001313835.1 Polistes canadensis
TTTAAATAGAAAAAGATCTAATGAGTTTAGTACTTTTATTGAAGTAAAAAGAGAATTGATGAGCTAAGTTCTTTTATTTAAACAAAAAAAGATTTAAATAGTTAAGTATGTTTATTTAAATACTAAGAAATTTAATGGTTTAAGTACATTTATTCGAAAAAAAAGAGATTTAATGTATTAAAAACTTGTATTCAAATTAAAAAAGGTTTGATAAGGTAAATACTTTTATTTAAATGAAAAGAGATTTAATAAGTAAAGCACTTTTATTCAAATAGAATTATGTTCGAATAGAATACGAGTTCGGAGAAATGCGCGAAGAGAAGTGGCAAGAATACAATGAGAAAGAATAGGAGATGGACGAGATAGGCAAGTGGACTGTATAATGATGAATTTACTGATAGAGTTTATGTGTAACAAGGTTTACTAAATGTAGCGAATATAAAGGCAGATAAAAAATTATATTATGATACAAAAATAGTAAAAGATATATTACGCAACGTTTACCGGATATCACGCCACGTGTACCGGAAGTACGTAGCACGAGAAGCCGTTAGAGGAGGTAACAATAAATGTGATATTGAAAGAGATGCAAATGAACAGAAGAACAAGGCTAAGATGAGAGGTCAGGAGGTATAGAGGAGGTATAGAGATGATTAGAAATAGAGAGAAAAAGCTAAGTTATGACTACAGAAGTTGATAATGAGAGAGACAGAAGGAGATGATAAGGAGAGAGCCAGAAAGAGATGAAGACAGAAGATACAACGCAAGGATGGCCTCGATGAGAGAGAACAAGAGTGAGTTGAGATGGAACAGGGAGAGAGGAGAAAAGAGCAAGATGACGACTATGAGAAGATGTCCAATTTTCAAGACCTTCAAATACACGTCTGCACTGATTTACTTAAGAAACGATTCTGCCAGGACCCCGCATCTTTTCGGTACGGGTTGATGAACAGCGAGGACGTGACAAGAAAAAAATACACCAATTAGCACGTTCCACGTTAGGAAGAGCTGACAAACAAGCAATAGGAGAAAAACACGCCAAAAATGACGTCATACAGGACCAATAATCGTGGCGTGATCCTTTGTTCAATAGGAACAATCGATATATTTTCTTCTCGACGATGACAGACGGCGTCTTGATCATACTGGTCGAAAGGTGTCGTCACCTACTTTGATTTACTTGAGTAGTTTCAGGTATATAGAAAAATAATTAATAAGTTGAGTACTTTGATAAAATAGAAAGAGATTTTATGTATTGAGTACTTTTATTCAGATAAAAAGACAATTAAAGAGTTAGTTACTTTTATTCATATAGAAAGA
>NW_014572294.1:0-1271 GCF_001313835.1 Polistes canadensis
TACAGCTTTTGTTATATATCATTTCTTTATATATCTGCTTGTTTTAAACTACGGTTTAATTCAAAAAGTAGCAAAAATTTCTTTTTAAATAAACTAAATCTTTTTTGTGAAGGTAAAAATGTGCTATTCGAAAAAAGACAGAGTAGATGTCATGTTGACTACAATCAAGTTTCTATGAAAAATATCGAATTCTTCCCGTAAAGGAACCAAAAAATGTTGTTATAAAATGATATTTTTCCTCTTTTTAGACTCTAGTTGTTAAAATATAACTGTTATTTGCTGGATTTTATTGAACGTAACACTTTTTATTTGTTAGTATGTTCTTTAAAACTTGAAAGAAAACGTTTTAAAAATTTTTTTTTGTATATAGGAATTCTTTATGTATCTGCTAGTTTTAAACTACGGTCTTATTCAAAAAGTAGCAAAAAGTAATTTTTAAATATATTAAATCTTTTTTGTAAAGGTAAAAATGTGTCATTCATAACAAGACAGAATTGATGTCAGCTTGACTAAAATCAAGGTTCATTGAAAAAGAATTAAGTTCTTTACGTAGAGTAACCAAATAATGTTGTAATAAAATAATTTTTTTCCCTTTGTTTAGATTGCAGTTGTTAAAATATAACTGTTATTTGCTGGATTTTATTAATCGTAATACTTTTTATTTGTTAGTATATGCTTTAAAACTTGAAAGAAAACGTTTTAAACCTTTTTTTATATAGCATTTCTTTATGTATCTGCTAGTATTGAACTACGGTATAATTCAGAAAGCAGCGAAAATTTTTCTTAAATATATTGAAAAATTTATAGTGATGGTAAAATGTGCTATAAGTTACAACACAGAGCATATGTCATGTTGACAACAATCGAGTTTCGTTGAAAAATATCGAATTCTTTACGTAAAGTAACTAAAATATGTTGTAATAAAATGATTTTTTTCTTTTTTTTGATCTGCAGTTGTCGAAATATAGTTGTTATTTGCAGGATTTTATTGAACAAAACACTTTTTGCTTATAAGTATACGCTTCAAAACTTGAAAGAAAATTTTTTACAGCTTTTGTTATATAGCATTTCTTTATGTATCTGATAGTGTGGGACTACGGTTTAAATTAGAAAGTAGCGAAAATTTCTTTCTAAATATATTAAATCTTTTTTATGAAGGTAAAAATGTGTTATTCAAAACAAGACAGAATATATGTCAGCTTTACTAAAGTCGAGTTTCGTTGAAAAAGAATTGAGTTCTTGACGTGACGTAACCAAAAAATGTTGTAATA
>NW_014572295.1:0-1293 GCF_001313835.1 Polistes canadensis
ATATATTTAAAAAGAAATTTTTTCTACTTTCTGAAATAAACCGTACTTTAAAACTAGTAGATACATAAAGAAATGTTATATAACGAAAGCTGTAGAACGTTTTCCTTCAAGTTTTAAAGCGTATACTTAGAAATAAAAAGTGTTACGTTCTATAAAATCCAGCAAATAACTTTTATAATTCAACAACTGCAGTCTAAAAAAAGGAAAAAAATCATTTCATTACAACTTTTTTTGGTTACTTAACGTAAAAAACTCAATTCTTTTTCAACGAAACTCGTTTGTAGTAACCCTGACGTACATTTAGTCTTGTTTCTAATATTACATTATTACCTTTACAAAAAATATTTAATATATTAAAAAAGAAATTTTTGCTACTTTCTGAAAAAAACCGTAGTTCATAACTATTAGATACATAAAGAAATGCTATATAACAGAAGCTGTACAACGTTTTCTTTTAAGTTTTAAGGCATATACTAACTAATAAAAAGTGTTACGTTCAAAAAATCTAGAAAATTACATTTATAATTCAACATCTACAAATTAAAAATAGGGCAAAAATCATTTTACTACTAAATTTTTTGGTTACTTAACGTGAAGAACTCAATTCTTTTTCAACGGAACTCCATTGTAGTAAACCTGACGTGCATTCTGTCTTGTTTCTAATATCACAATTTTACCTTCACAAAAAAGATTTATATATATTTAAAAAGAAATTTTTTCTACTTTCTGAATTAAACAGTAGTTTAAAACTTTCAGATACCTAAAGAAATGCTATATAACAAAAGCTGTAAAACGTATTCCTTTAAGTTTTAAAGCGTATACTTACGAATAAAAAGGGTTACGTTCAATAAACCACAGCAAGTAACATTTATAATTCAACAACTCCAGTTCAAAAAAAGGAAAAAAATCATTTTATTACTACATTTCTTGGTTACTTAACGTAAAGAATTCAATTCTTTTTCAACGAAACTCGATTGTAATAAGCATGACATCCATTCTGTTTTGTTTATAGTAGCAATATAAAACCGTCGCAAAAAATATGTAATATATTTAAAAAGAAATTTTGCTACTTTTCGAATTAAAACGTAGATCAAAACTATATGATACATAAAGAAATGCTACAAAACAAAAGCTGTAAAAAATTTTGTTTAAAGTTTTAAAGCGTATACTAACCTATAAAAAGTGTTACGTTTAATAAAATCTATCAAATAACAATTATATTTCAACAACTGCAGTCCAAAAAAAGGGACAAAATTATTCTACTAAAACATTTTTAAGTTACTTTACGTGAAG
>NW_014572296.1:0-1272 GCF_001313835.1 Polistes canadensis
AAAACTAGCAGATAAAAAAAGAAATGCTATATAAAAAAAGGCTGAAAACGTTTTCTTTGAAGTTTTATAGCGCATACTCACAAATAAAAAGTCTCACGTTCAATAAAATCTAGCAAATAACATTTATATTTCAACAACTGCAGTTTAAAAAAAGTAGAAAAATCATTTTATTACAACTATGTTTGGTTTCTTCACTTGTACAATTAAATCTTTTTTTGACAAAATTCTATTGCAGTCAACCGAACATCTATTCTGTTAAGTTTTTAATAGCACATTTTTACCTTCAAATTCAATATATTCAAAAAGAAATTTTCGTTATTTACTGAATTAAACCGTAGTCCAAAACTAATAGAAACATAAAGAAATGCTATATAACAAAAGCTGTAAAACGTTTTCTTTCAAGTTTTAAAGCGTAAACTATCAAATAGAAAGTTTTAGGTCCAATAAAATCAAAAAAATACCATTTATATTTTAACAACTGCAATCTAAAAAAAGGAAAAAAATCATTTTATTACAACAATTTATGGTTACGTAATGTTATGGATTAAATAATTTTTTAACGAAACTCGATTGTAGTAAGCCTGACATTTATTTTGTTTTGTTTCTTGTAGCACATTTTTACCGTAGACCAAAATGTATAACTCTATTTAAAAAGAAATTCTCGCTACTTGCTGAAATAAACCGTAGGTAAAAACTAGCAGAAACATAAAGATTGCTATATAATAAAAGCTGTAAAACGTTTTCTTCCAAGTTTTAAAGAACATACTAACAAATATAGAGTGTTACGTTCAATAAAATCCAGCAAATAACATTTATATTTTAGCTACTGCAATCCAAAAAACAGGAAAAAAACATTCTATTTCAACATTTTTTTGTTACTTAACATGAAGAATTCAATTCTTTTTCAACGAAACTCGGTTTTAGTAAACCTGACATCCATTCTGTCTTGTATCGAATAGCACAATTTTAATTTCACAAAGAAGATTTAATATATTTAAAAAGAAATTTTTGCTACTTTCTGAATTAAAACGTAGTTAAAAACTATCATATACAAAAAGAAATGCTATATACCAAAGTTGTAATACGTTTTCTTTCAAGTATTAAAGCGTATACAAAAAATAAAAAGTGTTACGTTAATTAAAATCATGCAAATAACATTTATATTTTAACAACTGTAGTCCAAAAAAAAGGAAATAATCATTTTATTACAAAATTTTTTGGGTTCTTAACGTGAAGGATTCATTCCTTTTAACGAAAATCGATTGTAGTAAA
>NW_014572297.1:0-1331 GCF_001313835.1 Polistes canadensis
AAGTTTTAAAGCGTATACTAACAAATAAAAAGTGTTACGTTCAATAAAATCCAGCAAATAACATTTATAATTCAACAACTGCAGTTTAAAAAGAGGAAAAAAATCATTTTATCACAACATTTTTTGGTTACTTTACGTGAAGAACTCAATCCTTTTTCAACGAAAATTTATTGTAATAAAACTGACATCTATTCTGTCTTCTTTCTAGTAGCACATTTTTACCTTCACAAAAAAGCTTTAATATATTTAAGAAAATATTTTGGCCACTTTCTGAATTAAACCATAGTTTAAAACTATTAGATACTTAAAGAAATGCTATATAACAAAAGCTGTTAAACGTTTTACTTTAATTTTTAAAGCGTATACACACAAATAAAAAGTGTTACGTTCAATAAAATCCAGCAAATAATAATTAAAACTCTAAAACTGCAGTTCAAAAAAAGGAAAAAAATCATATTATTAAAATATTTTTTGGTTACTAAACATGAAGAACTCAATTCTTTTTCAACGAAACTCGATTATAGTAAACCTGACGTGCATTCTGTCTTGTTTCTAATAGCACATTTTTACCTTCACAAAAAAGATTTAATATGTGATGTCCCAGAAGAGGACCGCCAAGGAGCAAGAACAAATGACCTATTTTGGGTCAGGCTGTAGAGCTAGTACTTTACCCGGGATCTGGGCTAGAAGCGGAACCTAACCCCCTTAATGAGTAAGAGATGTCAACTTACCTTGATGTTAATATTGCTTTATGATTTTACGGAATCCTCGAAATGCGGCACCCCTGTGCTGATTTCTGGAGCTCCTTAATTCCAATTGTGCTGGTGTTGAATTTTAAAGGTAGGTACAAGGAATCGGGCGCAAAAGGTGCTTAGTTGTTGGTTTGAAACAATTCCAAAAATTGTAGGTAAAATGACAGTATATTCTTAAGTAACATTAACAATAACAACACAAGGTTATGCACAGTATAACTCACAATACGAACACAGACAATAGCAAATGTAGAACTTTATAAATGTGAATATTACGARACAATTATCGAAAAACTCGTTTACAAACGTAGCAAACTTAGTAATAGATGTCGAATTCAATAACAGATGTTAAATTGTAAAAAACGTCAAATTACTAAGGTTCACGCAATAGACTAATTTATGAAGCGAACTAATCAAAGTATGTATTTTAAGTATTACGGTTGCCGGTAGACTGACGGCGAGGAGTCTGTAAGCTCCCCACGTCGAGTCTCGTACGGCCGAGTGGGAGGTACCCCCACTCGCGCTAGGTGCTTCCTCAACTACCGACCCTTACCAACCCGTGGGAAAGGAATCTGCTGA
>NW_014572298.1:0-1271 GCF_001313835.1 Polistes canadensis
ATATATTAAGGAAAATTTTGGCTGCTTTCTGAATTAAACCGTAGTTCAATACAAGCAGATACATAAAAAAATGCTATATAAAAAAAGGTGTAAAACGTTTTCTTTTAAGTTTTAAAGTGTAGACTAACAAAAAAAAAGTGTTTCGTTCAATGAAATCCAGAAAACAACATTAATATTTTAACAACTGCAGTCCAAAAAAAGGAAAAAAATTAGTCTATTACAAAATTTTTTTGACACTTTACGTGAAAAACTCAATTCTTTTCAACGAAACTCGACTGTAGTTAAGCTGACATTTATTCTGTTTTGTTTTAAATAACACATTTTTACCTTCACAAAAAAAATTAGTATATTTAAAAAGAACTTATTGCTACTTTCTGAATTAAAGCGTAGTTTAAAACTAGCAGATACATAAAAAATTGCAATATAAAAAAAGCTTTAAAACGTTTTCTTTTAAGTTTTAGAGCGCATACTATCAAATAAAAAGTGTATCGTTCAATAATATCCTGCAAATAAAATTTATATTTTACCAACTACAGTCCAAAAAAAGAAAGAAAATCATTTTATTACAACATTTTTTGGTATTTTACGTGAAGAACTCAATTCTTTTTCAACGAAATTTGACTGTAGTAAAGCTGACATCCATTCTGTCTTGTTTCGAATAGCACATTTTTACCTTCCCAAAAAAGATTTATTATATTTAAAAATAAATTTTAGCTACTTTCTGATTTAAACCGTAGTTCAAAACTGTCATATACATAAAGAAATGCTATATAACAACTTATGTAATACGTTTTCTTTTAAGTTTTAAAGCGTACACTAACAAATAAAAAGTGTTACGTTTAATAAAATCCAGCATATACCATTTATATTTCAACGACTGCAGTTTAAAAAAAGGAAAAAAATCATTTTATTACAAAATTTTTTGGTTACTTTACGTGAAGAATTAAATTCTTTTCTAATGAAACTTTATTGTAGTACACCTGACATTTATTTTGTCCTGTTTCGAATAGCACATATTACCGTCACTATAGTTTTTTCAATATATTAAAGAAAAATTTTCGCTACTTTCTGAATTAAACCGTAGTTTAAAACTATCAGATAAATAAAGAATTGCTATATAAAAAAAGCTGCAAACCTTTTCTTTCCAGTTTTAAAGCGCATACTAACAAATAAAAATTATAACGTTCAATAAAATCCTGAAAATAATATTTATATTTCAACAACTGCAGTCCACAAAAAGGAAAAAAATCATTTTATTACAACATTTTTTG
>NW_014572299.1:0-1383 GCF_001313835.1 Polistes canadensis
TTGATTGATTAAAAAGAACATGTAATTTATATATACATATATATATATATATATATATAATATACACTTTTATCAATTACGTGCTTAATACTTTTTAGACACTACTAGAACAGTAATCAAAAATATTTATTTAACAAAAGACACTACGTGATATCTCCTATTAAAAATATACTCAATTCAATCATTAAAACATTAATAACAAACCCTCCTCTATATACATATATAGAAAAATAAATCGTAATAATCGTAAGATAAGATAATTGTAGATAAAATTGATTGAATTTTAATCTACATGTTAGATTGATATTCTGAATAAAAATTTGTTGGAAATATTGGGACAAGACGGGGGGAGGGGTAAAGTTACGGGTAGTTTAAGGAAAAATCGATAATATATTTGCACTCTCTCCTTTAGCCCTCTCCCTTCTACCCCCTCTCCCACCTGCTTTTTAGGATGGGTCTTTATCGACGACGTAATATCATGAAATTGCTGCCGTGTTATCCGGACGTGGCTTGCGACAAGGCCTATTATCGAGATAATAACGAGGGTGCTTCTCTCTCTCTCTCTCTCTTTTTTACTCTCTCTCATTCTCTCTCTTTTCCTCTTATCGAGCGCATGAATCTCTCGAGCCGTCTACGTCCACGAAGAGAGAAAGTAAAATCGCGAATTCAAGGTGGGTAGCTCGGAAGCTTTCACGGTCATGTTGTAGGAGGGTGAACGAGAGACAAACAGAGACAAGAAGTATGTGTGTGTGTACGTCTATGAGAAAAAGAGAGAAAGAAAGAAAGAGAGAGTAGAGGATCGATATACGTAGACGAATCGTTTTTTTGCTTGTTCTCTTTCTCTATGTTTTTTATTTCCTCTCCCCCGCTCCACCCTCGCGAAATAAAACATATATACGTATCAATAAGAATAAAAGAATGTATAGAATAGAAGTAAGTAAGTAAGTAAGATGAAGAAAAAATTAATCAAGAATACGTAGATTTTCTTTTTCTCTTTTTTGGCAAAGTAAAAAAAAAATATATATATATATATATAAAAAATTAATCAAGAATACGTAGATTTTCTTTTTCACTTTTTCTGCAAAATATAAAATATATATATATCTATATCTATATAATATACGTATCAATAACGAAAAAGAATATATAGACAAGAAGTAAATAAGTAAACTAAGACGAAGAAAAAAAAACTAATCAAGTATCCGTATTGTTTTTATTTCTCTCTTATTTATCTTTTATATTTTATTTTTTTTTCTCTTATTCTCGCAAAAAAATAAAATTCGTTAAATTAAATAAGAAAAGAAAAAAATAATAATCAAAACTCGTATATATTATTTATTTCCCTCTTTATTTTTTTTTCTCCTTCTCGTTTATTTTTCATCA
>NW_014572300.1:0-1299 GCF_001313835.1 Polistes canadensis
ACAATCGAGTTTCGTTAAAAAAAATTTGAATTCTCCACATTAAGTATCCCAAAAATGTTAAAGTAAAATGATTTTTTTCCTGTTTTTGAACTGCAATTTTTTAATTATAAATGTTATTTGCTGGATTTTATGGAACGAAACACTTTTTATTTGTTAGTATACGCTTGAAAACTTAAAAAACAATGTTTTACAGCATTAGTTTAATAGAATTTCTTTAAGTATCTGATAGTTTTAAACTACGGTTTATTTCAGAAAGTATCAAAAATTTTTTTCTAAAAATATTTAAACATTTTTAGCGACGGTTAAAATGTGCTACTAGAAACAAAACAGATTAAATGTCAGGTTTACTACGATCGAGTTTCGTGAAAAAAGAATTAAATTATTCACGTTAAGTAACCAAAAAATGATGTAACAAAATGATTTTTTTTTTTTTTACTACAGTTTTTGAATTAAAGATGTTATTTGCTGGATTTAATTAAACGAAATACTTTTTTCTTATTAGTATACGCTTGAAACCTTGAAAGAAATTGTTATACAACTATTGTTTTATACCATTTCTTTATGTATCTAATATATTTGAACTACGGTTTTATTCAAAAAGTAGCAAAAAGTTCTTTCTTAAAATATATAAACCTTTTTAGGGACGGTAAAAATTTGCTACTAGAAACAAAACAGATTAAATGTCAGGTTTACTACTATCGAGTTTCGTGAAAAAAGAATTTCATTCTTCACGTTATGTAACCAAAAAATGATGTAATAAAATGATTTTTTATCTTTTTTTGAACTGCAGTTGTTGAATTATAGATGTTATTTGCTGGATTTTATTAAACGGTACACTTTTTCCTTATTAGTATACGCTTGAAAACTTGAAAGAAAATGTTTTACAGTTTTTGTTTTATAGCATTTCTTTATGTATCTGATAGTTTTGAACTACGGTTTAAATCAGAAAGTAGCAAAATTTTTTTCTAAAATTAATTAATCATTTCTAGAGACGGTTAAAACGTGCTACTAGAAACAAAACAGATTAAATGTCAGGTTTACTAAAATCGAGTTTAGTTGAAAAAGAATTAAATTCTTCACGTTAGGTAACCAAAAAATGTGGTAATAAAATGATTTTTTTCCTATTTTTTAACTGCAGATGTTAAATTATACATATTTTTTGCTGGATTTTATTGAACGTAACACTTTTTACTTATTAGTATACGCTTAAAAACTTGAATGAAAATGTTTTAAACCTTTTGTTTTATAGCATTTCTTTATGTATCTGATAGTTTTGAACTACGGTTTAATTCAGAAAGT
>NW_014572301.1:0-1341 GCF_001313835.1 Polistes canadensis
CTTACATCTATTCTGTCTAATTACTAATAGCACATTTTACCGTCACTATAAATTTTTCATATATTTAAGAAAAATTTTCGCTGCTTTCTGATTTAAACCGTAGTTCAAAACTATCAGATACATAAAGAAATTCTATATAACAAAAGCTGTAAAACGTTTTTTTTTAAGTTTTAAAGCGTATACTAAAAAATAAAAAGTGTTGCGTTCAAAAAAATTCAGCGAATAAAATTTATATTTCAACAAATGCAGTCCAAAAAAAGGATAAAACTCATTTTATTACAACATTTTTTGGTTACTTTACGTGGAGAACTCAATTCTTTTTCAACGAAACTCGATTGTAGTGATGCTGACATCCATTCTGTCTTGTTTCGAATAGCACATTTTTACCTTCACAAAAAATATTAAATATATTTAAAAAGAAATTTTTGGTTCTAACTAAAATAAACCGTCGTTAAAAATTAGCAGACAAATAAAGAAATGCTGTGTAAAAAAAGCTGTAAAATGTTTTATTTCAAGTTTTAAAGCACATACTAACAAATATAGAGTGTTACGTTTAATAAAATCCAGCAAATATCATTTATATTTTAACAACTGCAGTTTAAAAAAAGGAAAAAAATCATTCTATAACAACATATTTTGTTTACTTTACGTGAAGAATTCGATGCTTTTTCGACGAATCTCGATTGTAGTCAACATGACATCTATTCTGTCTTGTTTCGAATAGCACATTTTTACCTTTACAAAAAAAATTAATTATATTTAAAAAAAAATTTTTGCTACTTTCTGAATAAAACCGTAGTTTAAAACTTGCAGATACATAAAAATTTGCTATTTAAAAAAAGTTGTAAAACGTCTTCTTTCAAGTTTTAAAGCACATAATAACAAATAAAAAGTGATACGTTCAATAAAATCAAGCAAATAACATTTATATTTTAACAACTGCAGTCTAAAAATAGGAAAAAAATCATTTTATTACAAAATTTTTTGGTTACTTTGCGTGAAGAACACAATTCTTTTTCAACCAAACTCGATTGTAGTAAAGCTGACATTTATTCTGTCCTGTTTCAAATAGCACATTTATACCTTTTCAAAAAAGATTTGATATGGTTAAAACGTAATTCTTGCTACTTTCTAAATTAAATCGGTATTTAAAAATAGCAGATACATAAAGTAATGCTATATAAAAAAAGCAGTAAAACGTTTTCTTTCAAGTTTTAAAGCACATAATAACAAATAAAAAGTGTTACGTTCAATAGAATCCAGCAAATGACATTTATATTTTGACAACTACAGTCTAAAAAAAGGAAAAAAATCATTTTATTACAACATTTTTTGGTTACT
>NW_014572302.1:0-1327 GCF_001313835.1 Polistes canadensis
AATGAAAGTGCTATACTCGTCCAATCTCTTTTTATTTAAATAAAAGTAGCAAACTTATCAAATTTTTTTGTATTTAAATAAAAGTATTCAACATTTTAAATATCTTTCCTTTAAATAGTAGTACTTGACGTAATAAATCTTTTTTTATTAGAATAAAAGTACATAACTCATCAAAGCTCTATCTATATTATTTAAAAGAAAGTACTCGACTTATTAAATCTCTTTTCATTTTAATAGTAATAAAAAACTTATTAAATCTTTTTCCATTAGGATTATAGTACTTAACTTATTAAATTTTATTCCATAAGAATGGAAATACTCAAAATTTTAAAACTTTACAAGATATTTTAGTAAAAAAACTGAACTCTTTAAATCTCTTTCTGTTTGAATGAAAGTATTAGAATTACAAATAAGTTTTCGCCGTTTATTTATTAAAAATTAAGGATTTATTCTAGAAGAATGGTAATTTTAAGGTTATTCAAAATACTGTCCATCACTTGCAATTACTTTTTCCCATCTCTCAGGCAACATTCGGATCCCACGTCGGAAGAACTCCTTGTCTTTTGCCTTGTCTTGTCCGACAGAGCATGTGCCATGGACCGAAATAGGTGATAATCGGACGGTGCAATGTCTGGTGAATACGGCGGGTGGGGTAACACTTCCTAATCAAGTGTTTTCAAATACTTTTTTACGGGAGCCGCTACATGTGGACGAGCATTGTAATGCAGAAGAATAATTTTTTCGTGTCTAGAATAGTATTGAGGGCGTTTTTCCTTCGGATTAAGCAACTCGTAATACACTACACCTAGCTGATCCCACCAAATACACAGCATGAGTTTTTTTCCGTGAATATTCGGTTTTACTGTTGATGTTGACGCATGGCTTGGTAATCCCTATGATTTTCTTCTTTTTGGATTATCATAATGTATCCACTTCTCGTCACCAGTGATGATACGATGTAAAAAACCCTTTTTTTTATGTCTAGCAAGCAGTATTTCACTTAATCATAATCGGCGTTCAATATCTCTCGGCTTTAATTCGTACGGAACCTAATTTCTTTGTTTATTAATCATTCCTAATGATTTTAAACGATGTGAGACTGCTTGCTGGGTGACTTCTAATGTTACAGCAAGTTCTTTTTGTGTTTGAAATGAATCTTTCTCCAATATTTCCTCTAATTCTGAATCCTCTTAAATTTTTGGCCTTCTACTGCGATCTTTGTCTTCTACGTCGAAATCACCGTTTTTAAACTTTTGAAACCACTCACGACACGTTCTCTAACTCAAAGCAGTCTCACCATATGCTTCTACGAGCAATCGATGCGCCT
>NW_014572303.1:0-1320 GCF_001313835.1 Polistes canadensis
GCTGTTAGGTCTTACTGATCGACCCACGGTAACAGATATTAAATTGTAAAAACCGTCAAAATTACTAAGTTTCACGCAATAGACTAATTTATGAAACGAACTAATCAAAGTATGGTAGTAGACTTTTTTTGTGTTCTAAGTATAATGGTTGCCGGTAGACTGACGGCGAGGAGTTTTTAAGCTCCCCACATCGAGTCTCGCACGGCCGAGTGGGAGGTACCTTCATTTGCGCTAGGTGCTTCCTCCACTACAGACCCTTACCAACCCGTGGGAAAGGAATCTGCTGATCTTTTAGGTCTGCACGTGTGAATAAATATTAGTTACAATCAAGCTCCATACTGCTGTCGTCATCTGGGAATGGAATTTGCCTCGAAAAAATATCATTTACTATCAAGCGCTAATTCCCGGTAGCGACTAAAGTATCAGGTTATTATCAGGCAGAAATTCCCGGAACTGCACATGCGCCTTACACCTGAGCCATGAGATTTCCTTTCATTGCACGTGTGCCCTATTACGACTGAAGGAATTTTATGTTCCAGCCAACATTATTACTTCATATAATTGTTATTAACTATTTGTCCCATTAATTAAAAATAACTGTTAAAATATATTCTTAATTAAAAAGAACAACAAAATATATAACAATGTTATCTGCAGCAACCATTTAATTCAAGGTAAATGCAAATAGCAATTGTTATATCAACCAAATGTTAACAGCAAGTGTCGGTAATGTAGAAGCACAAAGTCGGTATCACAGATTTGCACTTATCGACAGACCTGCCTACCGACCCTATTGGTAGGTAAGGTAGGCCTCCACATGAACGACAATTGATCCGTACCATTCTAATTTCCATATGCTACAAAAATGCAAATATCAATGGTCGTTCATGAGAGCACTCATCAGATAAAAGTGCAAATAATACAATATGTAGAAAAAAACATCGCGTAAAAATATTTGGATACAAAACAATATAAATACAAATTTGTTAATGAATAAAAAGCTAATATTAACGCTAAATATATAGAATTATGTCAAAATTCAGATTTACTATAAATACTTGAATTTTCGAAATTAGTTGTCCCTATGACTTGACATACATAAAGAAATCCTATATAAAGAAAGCTGTAAAACGTTTTCTTTTAAGTTTTAAAGCGTATACTAACGAATAAAAAGTGTTACGTTCAATAAAATCCAGCAAAGTACATTTATTATTCAACAACTACAGTTCAAAAAAAGGAAAACAATCATTTTATTTTAACATTTTTTGGATAATTAACGTGAAGAATTCAATCATTTTCAGCGAAACTCGATTGTAGTAA
>NW_014572304.1:0-1322 GCF_001313835.1 Polistes canadensis
AAAAATTTCTTTCTAAATATATTTAAACATTATTAGCGACGGATCAAAATTGCTACTAGAAACAAAACAGAATGAATGTCAGGTTTACTACAATCGAGTTTCGTTGGAAAAGTATTGAATTCTTCACGTTAGGTAACCAAAAAATGTTGTAATAAAATAATTTTTTGCCTTTTTTTAAACTGCAATTGTTGAAAATTCATGTTATTTGCTGGATTTTATTGAACGTAACACTTTTTATTCGTTAGTATACGCTTTAAAACTTGAAAGGAGAAGTTTTACAGCTTTTTTTATATAGCATTTCTTTTTGTACCTGATAGTTTTGAACTACGGTTTAATTCAAAAAGTAGAAAAAATTTCTTTCTAAATATTTTTAACATTATTAGCGACGGTTAACAATTGCTACTAGAAACAAAACAGAAGGGATGTCAAGTTTATTACAATCGAGTTTCGTTTAAAAGGAATTGAGTACTTATCGTTAAGTAACCAAAAAATGTTGTAATAAAATGATATTTTTCTTTTTTTTAACTGCAGTTGTTGAAAATAAATGTAATATGCTGGCTTTTCCTTAACGTTACACATTTTATTCGTTAGTATGCGCCTTAAACTTGAAAGAAAACGTTTTACCGCTTTTTTTATATTGCATTTCTTTATGTATCTAATAGTTTTTAACTATGGTTTAATTCAAAAAGTAGCAAAAATTTCTTTCTAGATATATTTACCATTTTTAACGACGCGTAAAATTTGTCACAAGAAACAAAACAGATTAAATGTCAGGTCCACTACAATCGAGTTTCGTTGAAAAAGTATTAGATTCTTCACGTTAAATAATTAAAAAATGTTGTAATAAAATGATTTTTTTCCTTTTTTTGGACTGCAATTGTTGAAATATAAATGTTATTTTCTTGATTTTATTGAACGTTACACTTATTTTTCGTTAGTATACGCTTTAAAACTTGAAAGAAAATGTTTTACAGATTTTGTTTTATAGTTTCTCTTTACGTATATTATAGTTTTTAACTACGGTTTAATTCCTAAAGCAGCAAAAATTTCTTTCTAAATATATTTAACATTTTTAACGACGGGTAAAATTTGCCACTAGAAAAAAGACAGAATCGATGTCAAGTTTATTACAATCGAGTTTTGTTGAAAAGGAATTGAGTTCTTCACTTTAAGTAACCAAAAAACGTTGGAATAAGATGATTTTTTTTCCTTTTTTTTAACTGCAGTTGTTGAAAATAAAGGTTATATGCTGGATTTTATTGAACGTAACACATTTTATTCGTTAGTATACGCTTTAAAACTTGAATGAAACCGCTTTACAG
>NW_014572305.1:0-1322 GCF_001313835.1 Polistes canadensis
TGAAACAATTTTAAATATTTTTCAAATGATTGCGTTGTACGAAATGATAAATCTAAAAACGAAATAAAAACACACGCACCTCGATGAATATTTTACAAATAAGTCTCAAGAATTTTGGAAAGAGGACATGATGAGACTTCCTGAGAAATGGAAGAAGGTAATGGATATAACACAGTAAATCAATCTTAAAAAATAAATATCGTCTATTGATTTCGTATCAAAAAAGAAGGAATTGATGGGACAATCTAATAGTATTGCAGATAGATAATTAAAAAAAAAAAAAAAAAAAAAAAGGAAGGAACTTATGGGACAACCTAATATAAAGAGAATTTATTAAAATATTAAAATATATTTGTTAAAGTATCGATAAAAATGTCTATTGTTATTAAAAAGCTCGGAATATATGATCTATGTACCGTCCTCTTCGAAATCCACCGTTGAACTGAATCATTGTCCTCTATACAATTAATTTTATTCAATGTTGTTTATATGACTTTCCGAAAGTTGCGCATGTGTATAAAATCAATAATCCACCTAATCAATCAAATTTAAGACTATAACGCTCTGATTTTATCATTTTTATGCATTTTTTTAACCGCTCCTGCGCAGTGATGACTTGTCCCATAAGTTTTTTCCAGAAGAATTCATTTTTCCCCCATCATCTCTTTTAAAAATTCTTTTACATATTTCTTTTCTTTTTTTCATAAAAAAAATTAACGTATAACAATAACAATGATTAAAAGTGGCCTCTCTCTCTTTCCCCCTTCCCCTCCCCCAGACAGACATACTTTTGCTTTTTAAATCGACGTAGGATTTATTTAATTGATAACAAGAGAAAGAGAGAGAAAGAGAGAGAGAGAGAGAGAGAGAGAGAGAGAGAGAGATGGAGATAGAAAAAGTCGTGGAATTTAATTAATTTTAATTTGAAAATGAGACTCTTTGCTATTCGTCGTATTCTGAACATTCAAAGCCATTTGTGCTTTTCCATTGCTCGTCCATTTGATTTCTTATTCCTTAATTATTATTATTATTATTATTATTATTATTATTATTATTACGTTTTGTTTTTCTTTTTTTCATTTTCATTTTTTATATTTTATTCGTGAACATTGATTCAATTTTTCAATAAGTATCTACGAAAGATCATAGTATATATCGTTTTTTTTTTGTTTTATCGATTACAAAATTCACACTGCGAAAGAATTTGAATAATAATTTCCATTTGAAATAGAAACATTTTCGCGATTAACGAATTACTACAATTTTCTATAGTGTGAGAAAAAAAAAAAAAAAAAAAAAAAAAAAAAAAAAAAAAAAAAAAA
>NW_014572306.1:0-1380 GCF_001313835.1 Polistes canadensis
GTTCTCTAGCATTTTAATAGATATCTGATAGTTTTAACTTATAATAAATGTAGAAAGCAGCGAAAGTTTTTCTTAAATATATTTAAAAGTTTTACGCGAAAGTACAATGTGCTTTTAGAAACAAGACCGAATGGATGTCAGGTTTACAATAATCGAGTTTTGACGAAAGAGAATTAAATTCTAAACGTAAAGTAACCACAAATGTTGTAATAAAATAAATTTTTTCCCGTTTCTTGACTGCAGTAGTCTAAATATAAATGATGTTTGCATAACTCTTTCGGTCTTAAAACTTTTTATTTGTAAGTATACGCTTTAAAACTAATGAGAAAACGTTTCATAGCGTCTGTTAAATTGCACTTTTTTACATTGTTTTTTTTTATAACTACGCTTTAATCAAGAAAGTAGCGAAAATTTCTTTCTTGATATAATAAAAATTTTTTAGCGAAGATTAAAATGTGCTATTAGAAACTATACAGGAATAATGTTTGGCTTACTACAATCGAATTATGTAGAAATATAATCGAATGCTACACGAAAAGTAACCAATAAAAGTTGTTATAAAATGATTTTTTTCTGTTTGCTTTAAATGCTATTGTTGAAAAATAAATAATATATGCTAGATTTTATTGGACTTAACACTTTTTATTTGTTAGTATACGCTTAAAAACTTGATAGATAATTTTTATAGCTTTGCTGAATAGCCCTTTTTTAAAAATTTTATAGTTATTTACTACGATTTATCTAGAAAGTACCGAAAATTTTTTTTTTAATATAATAATACATTTTTAGCAACGGTAAAAATAAACTACTAAAAACAAAACAGAGTAAATGCTTTGTTGACTACAATCGAATTTCTTTAAAATATAATTGAATTCTACAGGTGAAGTAACTCACAAAAATTGCAAAAAAATGATTTTTTTCTGTTCTCCTCGACTGCAGTTATTGTAAAATAAATGACAAATGCTAGATTTTATTAGCAAAAACACTTTTAATTTGTTTGTGTACGCTTTTAAACTTGAAAGAAAAAGTTTTATAGCTTTTGTTATATAGGTCTTGTTTATAAATTGTATAGTTTTTAACTACAGTTTTAATCCAGAAAGTAGCAAAAATTACTTTTAAAATATATTAAAACATTTTAAGCAACCGTAAAAATAAACTACTAGAAACTTAACAGAATAGATGTTTGGTTGACTGCAATCGAATTACTTTAAAATATAATTGAATTCTACACGTGAAGTTACCAAATAAAGTTAAAATAACATGATTTTTTTTCTGTTTTTGGACTGCAGTTGATAAAATATAAAAGTTATTGGCTAGATTTTATTGGACTAAACACTTTTCATTTGTTAGTATACGTTTTAAAACTTGAAACAAAATGTT
>NW_014572307.1:0-1311 GCF_001313835.1 Polistes canadensis
TCTGTTTTGTTTCTAGTAGCACATTTTAACCGTCGCTAAAAATGTTTGTATATATTTAGAAAGAAATTTTTGCTACATTTTTAATTAAACTGTAGTTTAAACCTATCAGATATATAAAGAAATGCTATATAACAAAACCTATAAAACGTATTTTTTTTCAAGTTTTAAAGTGCATACTAACTAATAAAAAGTGTTTTGCTCAATAAAATCCTGCAAATAACATTTATAATTTAACAACTGCAGTTCAAAAAAAGAAAAAAAATCATGTTATTACCACATTTTTTGGTTACTTAACGTAAAGAATTTAATTTTTTTTCAACGAAACTCAATTGTAGTAAACCTGACAATTAATCTGTTTTGTTCCTAGTAGCACATTTTAACCGTCGCTAAAAATTTTTAAATATTTTGAGAAAGAAATTTTTGCTACTTTCTAAATTAAACCGTAGTTCAGAACTATCAGATACATAAAGAAATGCTATAAAACAAAAGCTGTAAAAAATTTTCTTTTAAGTTTTCAAGCATATAATAACAAATAAAAAGTGTTTTGTTCAATAAAATCTAGCAAATAACATTTATAATTCACCAACTGCAGTTTAAAAAAAAGAAAAAAATCATTTTGTTACAACATTTTTTGGTTACCTAACGTAAAGAATTCAATTCTTTTTAAACGAAACTCGATTGTAGTAAACCTGATATTTAATCTGTTTTGTATCTAGTAGCACATTTTAATCGTCGCTTAAAATGTCTAAATATATTTAGAAAGAAATATTTGCTACTTTCTGAATTAAACCGTAGTTCAAAACTATTACATACATAAAGATATGCTATAAAACAAAAGCTGTAAAACATTTTCTTTAAAGTTTTCAAGCGTATACTAATTAGTAAAAGGTTTTACGTTCAATGAAAACCAGCAAATAACATCTATAAACAACAACATCAGTTCAAAAAAAAAGAAAAAAATTATTTTATTACAACATTTTCTGGTTACTTAACGTGAAGAACTCGATCTTTTTCGACGAAAATTAATTTTAATAAACCTGACATCCATTCTGTTTTGTTTCTAGTAGCACATATTAACCGTCGCTAAAAGTGTTTAAATATATTTAGCAAGAAATTTTTTCTACTTTCTGAATTAAACCGTAGTTTAAATCTATCAGATACATAAAAAAATGCTATAAAACTAAAGCTGTAAAACATTTCCATTTAAGTTTTCAAGCGAATACTAACAAATAAAAGGTGTTTCGTTCAATTAAATCTAGCAAATAACATGTATAATTCAACAACTGCAGTTCAAAAAAAGGAAAAAAATCA
>NW_014572308.1:0-1378 GCF_001313835.1 Polistes canadensis
AAAAAAAAAACAGGAAACAAGCAACGTGATGTTTACATTACATTGCACTTACACGTGTTCACACACTTTCAACTGAATATATATATATATATATATATAAACACATACAAAAACAGTTAGTATACGTATACATATATATACATACATATATGTATATATTTATATACAAGAAGAGAAATTTATTTTTGGTAAAAGTTCGTGCAACTATTAATAAAACATTTATTATTATATTCATATATTTGATTATCTAACAATAATAATAATAATAATAATAATAATAATAGTAGAAATTTGTTAACAGTTCATATTACTCTCTCTCTCTCTCTCTATGAGATGTAAATAATATTTGTATAATATTTATTAATTGATAATAATAGTTCATTGTAAAACAAAAAAACAACAACAAAAGAAGAAAAGAAAACGTCAGTATTTCTGTTCATGAAATTCATGAAATTTTTCAAGTCAAAATTTTCAAAGTCATGACATTTTTAATTTAATTGAAATGAAATATAACGTTACCCTTGGTTTACAAATATTTACAATTTTAAACATAATAGAAATGATTCTAAATATCTCCGTTGTCATTTTGTTTTGTTACTATGGAAAAAATAGCCCATGGGTATCCTATCGATTCTTGAAGAAGAATCTATGTTCCCGAAAGCCACGGACAAGACATTTGAAGAAAAATTGAACAACAATCACTTGGGCAAGAGTCCTAACTTCTTGAAACCTAAACCACCAAAACCAGGTCAACAAGCGGCTCACTTTGCTATCGGCCATTATGCTGGCAACGTATGTGTTACATTTTATTACGATTAATAACATTATTATATATACATATACATATATATTAATACCATTATTATATATACATATACATATATATAATTATATTACCATGAAATTGGATAATGTCAAGATTCACATAATCACCTCGGTTCACCTCGGTGTGTCTATGTCCCCCCCTCTCCCAAATTATTACATATATATATAAACAATTGTTTATTTAATATTTATTATAATTATAAATAAATGAACCACGAAAATATATTCGGACTTTCACCCGTGGTATGTTGGTATATGTCGACATTCACCCTAGTGAATCTCGACATTATCAAATTTCGATCTTTCATGATAACACATATATTTTTATTATAATATTATAAATAAATGAAACCCGAAAATATATTCGGTCTTTCACCCGAGGTATGTTGGTATATGTTGACATTCACCCTGGTGAATCTCGACATTATCAAATTTCGATCTTTCACGAGATAGCACATATATATTTTTATTATAATATTATAAATAAATGAAACCCGAAAATATATTCGGTCTTTCACCCGAGGTATGTTGGTATATGTTGACATTCACCCTG
>NW_014572309.1:0-1278 GCF_001313835.1 Polistes canadensis
TAAACCTGACATCCATTCTGTTTTGTTTCTAGTAGCACATTTTATCCGTCGCTAAAAATAAAWAAATATACATTAAAAGAAGTTTTTKCTACTTTCTGAATTAAACCTTAGTTCAAAACTATCAAATACATAAAGAAATGCTTTAAACTAAACA
Source organism: Polistes canadensis (assembly GCF_001313835.1). NCBI lineage: Eukaryota > Metazoa > Arthropoda > Insecta > Hymenoptera > Vespidae > Polistes > Polistes canadensis. The sequence continues at coordinate 155 of NW_014572309.1, forward strand.
CTGAGAAACGTTTTCCTTTAAGTTTTAAAGCGTATACTAACAAATAAAAAGTGTTACGTTCAATAAAATCCTGCCAATAACATTTATAATTTAATAACTTCAGTTCAAAAAAAGGAAAAAAATCATTTTATTACAACTTTTTTTGGTTACCTAACGTGAAAAATTCAATTCTTTTTTAACGAAACCCGATTGTAGTAAACCTGACGTCTATTCTGTCTTTTTTTTAAAAGCACATTTTTACCTTCACAAAAAAGATTTAATATATTAAAAAAGAAATTTTTGCCATTTCTGAATTAAACCGTAGTTCAAAACTATTAGATACATAAAGAAATGCTATTTAAAATAATCTGTACAACGTTTTCTTTTTTGTTTTAAAGCGTATACTAAAAAATAAAAAGTGTTACTTTAAATAAAATCAAGCAAATAACATTTTTATTTTAACAACTTCAGTCCAAAAAAAGGAAAAAAATCATTTTATTAAAACATTTCTTGGTTATTTTACGTGAAGAATTCAATTTTTTTTTACGAAACTCGATTGTGGTAAACCTGACATTTATTCAGTCTTGTTTCTAATAGCACATTTTAACCTTCGCTAAGAATATATAAATATACATTTTAAGAAATTTTTGCTACTTTCTGAATTAAACGTTTGTTCAAAACTATCAAATACATAAAGAAGTGCTTTATAACAAACACCGTGAAACGTTTTCCTTTAAGTTTTAAAGCGTATACTAACAAATAAAAAGTGTTACGTTCAATAAAATCAAGGAAATAACATTTATATTTTAACAACTTCAGTCCAAAAAAAGGAAAAAAATCATTTTATTACAACGTTTTTTGTTTACTTAACATAAAGAATTTAATTCTTTTTCAACGAAACCCGATTGTAGTAAACCTGACATTTAATCTGTTTTGTTTTTAGTCGCACATTTTAACCGTCGCTAAAAATGTTTAAATATATTTAGAATGAAATTTTTGCATCTTTCTGAATAAAACCGTAGCTTAAAACTATTAGATACATAAAGAAATGTTATATAACAAAAGCTGTACAACGTTTTCTTATAAGTTTTAGAAAGTATACTAACAAATAAAAAGTGCTACTTTTTATAAAATCCAGCAAATAA
>NW_014572310.1:0-1322 GCF_001313835.1 Polistes canadensis
TATAAATGTTATTTGATTGATGTTATTGAACGGAACTCTTTTTAATTGCTAGTATACGCTTTAAACCTTAGAAGAATACGTTTCACAGCTTTTGTTTAATTCCATTTCTTTATGTAATTTCTAGTTTTGAACTACGGTTTAATTTAGAAAGTAGCAAAAATTTCTTTTTAAATATGTTAAATTTTTTGGCGACAGTTAAAATGTGCTAGTAGAAACAAAACAGGATAAATGTCAGGTTTACTACTATCGAGTTTCTTTGAAAAAGAATTGAGTTTTTCATGTACAGTAACAAAAAAATGTTGTAATAAAATGATTTTTTTCCTTTTTTTGGACTGCAGTTGTTGAAATATAAATGTTATTTTCTTGATTTTTTGAACGTATTAATTTTTATTTTTTTGTATACGCTTGAAAACTTAAAAGAAAATGCTTTACAGCTTTTGTTTTATAGCATTTCTTTATGTATCTGATAGTTTTAAACTACATTTTAATTCAGAAAGTAGCAAAAATTTGTTTCTAAGAATATTTAAACATTTTTAGCTTAGGTTAAAATGTGCTACTAAAAACAAAACAGATTAAATGTCAGGTTTACTACAATCGAGTTACGTTGAAAAAGAATTAAATTCTTCACGTTAGGTAACCAAAAAATGTCGTAATAAAATGATTTTATTCCTTTTTTTAAACTGCAGTTGTTGAAATATAAAGTTATTTGTTGGATTTTATAAGACTGTCACGTCCTAGTGACGGTTTGGTGTACTGAACGTATTATTCGGGGGGGTTGTGATTTGTCCCATTGTCATATTTATAAAATTTTTAAAATTTTTGTCACCCACATATTTTATTAATAACATTATATTACATTATTAACATTTACTACATTATTATTAATATGATTTCATTATATTATTAACATTTGCGCGTGGTTACGATACCATTACTAAGATAATTTACCATTGTATAACAGGTAACCGTAGGGTAATTTACTTTATATTATATTTATTGTAAATTCGCTTTTACATTACCTTATTTTTATATTCTACACTATTTTTCTATTTTAAATTATTCTTATTTACGATTACTAGAATAATTTTATTGTCCTCGCTGTAAAGGCTATTTGTATTRGGCGCTCTTATGAACGACCATCGATAATTATCATTTTTGGACGGCATACGGTAATAATAGAGCGTATGTCAATGGTCGTTCATAGGGAAATCTGCCTTACCGACGGCTGAAGTCGGTAAACGATCTTTTGGAAGTCGGTGTTACCGATTTCGTGCTCCCAAATTACCAACACTTATTGTTCAACATTTAGTTTATATAACAAT
>NW_014572311.1:0-1289 GCF_001313835.1 Polistes canadensis
TCAACATTACATCTTTTCCGTCTTTTTTCTAATAGCACATTATACCGTTGATAGAAATTTGTAATATACTTAAGAAAAATATTCGCTGCTTTCTAGATTTAATAATTGTAAATACTATCAGATATCTTAAGAAACGCTATATAAAAAAAGCTATAAAACGTTTTCTGTCAAGTTTTAAAGCGTATACTAACAAATGTAATGTGTTATGTTTAATAAATTCTAGCAAAGAACATTTATATTTTAACAATTACAGTCCAAAAAAAGAGAAAAAATCATTTCATTTAAACATTTTTTTGTTACTTAACGTAAAGGGTTTAATTCTTTTTCAACGAAATTCGATTAAAGTATAACTGTCGTCACCTCTTTTCTGTTTCTAGTAGCACAAGTTTACCGTTGCTAAAAATGTTTAAATAAGTTTCTTAAGAAATTTTTGCTACTTTCTGGATTAGATCGTAGTTTTAAATTATAAAAAAAATTAAAAAAGTGCTATTTAACAGACGCTATTAAACGTTTTCTTTTAAGCTTTAAAGCGTATTCTTACAAATAAAAAGTGTTATGTCTAATAAAATCTAGCTAATATCACTTACTTTTTAAAAACTGCAGTTAAAGAGAAGACAAAAATAATCTTAGTAAGACTTTTTTTGGTTACTTTACGTGTAGAATTAAATTCTCTTTAAACGAAACTCGATAGTAGTCAACATGACATCTTTTCCGTCTTTTTTCTAATAGCACATTTTACTGTCGCTAAGTATACTTTAATATATTTAAAAAAAGTTTAGCTGCTTTCTAATTTATATATCAGTAAAAACTATCAGATATCTAAAGAAATGCTATATAACAAAAGCTATAAAACGTTTTCTTTCAAGTTTTAAAGCGTGTACTAACAGATGAAAAGTGTGAAGTCCAATAAAATCTACCAAAGAACATTTATATTTTAACAATTACAGTCCAAAAAAAGAGAAAAAATCATTTCATTTTAACACTTTTTTGTTACTTTACGTAAAGGGTTTAATTCTTTTTCAACGAAATTCAATTAAAGTAAAACTGTCGTCACCTCTGTTCTGTTTATAGTAGCACAATTTTAACGTTGCTAAAAATGTTTTAATATATTTAAAAAGAAATTTTCGCTACTTTCTGGATAGATCGTAGTTAGAAATTATAAAAAAATTAAAAAAGTGCTATTTAACAGACGCTATGGAACGTTTTCTTTCAAATTTTAAAGSRTATYCTTAMAAATAAAAAGTGGTATGTCCAATAAAATCTAGCAAATATCATTTACTTTTTAATAA
>NW_014572312.1:0-1272 GCF_001313835.1 Polistes canadensis
TGTCTTGTATCGAAAAGTACATTTATACCTTCACAAAAAAGATGTAATATATATGTAAAAAGAAATTTTTGCTACTTTCTGAATTAAACCGTAGTTCAAAACTAGCAGATCCATAAAGAATTGCTATATACTTAAAGCTGTGAAACTGTTTCTTTTAAGTTTTAAAGCACATACTAACAAATGTAAAGTGTTAAATTTAATAAAATCCAGCAAATAACATTTATATTTTTACTACTGCAGTCTAAAAAAAGCAAAAAAATCCTTTTATTACAACATTTTTTGGTTACTCTACGTGGAGAACTTAATTCTTTTTCAACGAAACTCAATTGTAGTAAACTAGACATTTATTTTATCTTGTTTCGAATACCACATTTTACCGTGACTATAAATTTTGCAATATATTTAAGAACAATTTTTGGTGCCTTCTGAATTAAACCGTAGTTCAATACTATCAAATACATAAAGAAGTGGTATATAATAAAAGCTGTAAAAAGTTTTCTTTCCAGTTTTAAAGCGTATATTAAAAAATAAAAAGTGTTACGTTAAATAAAATCCAGCAAATAACATTTATACTTCAACAACTGCAGTTTAAAGAAAGGAAAGAAATCATTTTATTACAACATTTTTTGGTTACTTTACGTTAAGAATTCGATATTTTTCAACGAAACTCGATTGTAGTAAACCTGACATTTACTTTGTTTTCTTTCTAGTAGCACATTTTTACCGTCACTTTAAATTTTGCAATATATTTAATAAAGAATTTTTAATGCTTGCTGAATTAAACCGAAGTTCAAAACTATCAGATGCATAAAGAAATAGTATATAATAAAATCTGTAAAAAGTTTTCTTTCAAGTTTTAAAGCGTATATTAACAAATAAAAAGTGTTACGATCAATAAAATCCTGCCAATAACATTTATAATTTAATAACTGCAGTTTCAAATAGGAAAAAAAAATCATTTTAATACAACATTTTTTGGTTACTTGACGTGAAGAATTTAATTCTTTTTTCAAGAAAACTCGATTGTAGTAAAGCTGACATCCATTCTATCTTTTTTCGAATAGCACATTTTTACCTTCTCAAAAAAGATTTAGTATATTTAAAAAGAAATTTTTGCTACTTTTTGAATTAAACCGTAGTTTAAAACAAGCAGATACGTAAAGAAATGCTATATAACAAAAACTGTAAAACGTTCTTTTTTAAGTTATAAAGCATATACTACCCATAAAAAGTGTTACGATCAATAAAATCCAGCAAATAACATTTATATTT
>NW_014572313.1:0-1257 GCF_001313835.1 Polistes canadensis
CTACTTTCTGAATTAAACCGTAGTTTAAAACTATCAGATACTTAAAGAAATGCTATATAAAAAAAGCTGTAAAACGTTTCCACTTAAGTTTTGAAGCGTATACTAACAAATAAAAAGTGTTACGTTTAATAAAATCCAGCAAATTACATTTATATTTTAATCACTGCAGGCCAAAAAAAGGAAAAAAATCATTTCAATTCAACATTTTTTGGTTACTTTACATGAGAAACTCAATACTTTTTCAACGAAAATCGATTGTAATAAACCTGACATCCATTCTGTTTTGTTTCTAGTAGTAATTTTTAACCTTCTCTAAAAATGTTTAAATATATTTAGAAATAACATTTTGCTACTTCCTGAATTAAACTGTAGTTCAAAACTATTAGATACATAAAGAAATGCTATATAGCAAAAACTGTACAACGTTTTCTTTCAAGTTTTAAAGCGTATACTAACAAATAAAAAGTGTTACGTTCAATAAAATCTTGCAAAACAAAATTTATATTTCCACAACTGCAGTCCAAAAAAAGGAAAAAAATCATTATATTACGACATTTTTTGGTAACTTTACGTCAAGAACTCAATATTTTCAACAAAAATCGATTGTAATAATCCTGACATCTATTCTGTTTTGTTTCTAGTAGCAATTTTTAACCGACGCTAAAAATGATTAAAAAATTTAAAAAGAAAAAATTTTTGCTACTTTCTGAATTAAACCGTAGTTTAAAACTAATAGATACATAAAGAAATGCTATATAACAAAATTTGTAAAACGTTTTCTTTCAAGTTTTAAAGCGTATAACAAGAAATAAGAAATGTTACGTTCAATAAAATCCAGCAAATAACATTTATATTTCAACAACTGCAGTCCAAAAATTGGGAAAAAATCATTTTATTACAAAATTTTTTGGTTACTTAACGTGAAAAATTCAATTCTTTTTCAACAAAACTCGATTGTAGTAAACCTGACATTTAATCTGTTTTGTTTCTAGTAGCAAATTTAAACGTTCGCTAAAAATGTTTAAATATTCTTAAAAAGAAATTTTTTCTACTTTCTTAATTAAACCGTAGTTTAAAACTATCAAATACATAAAGAAATGCTATATAACAATATCTGTAAAACGTTTCCTTTTAAGTTTTAAAGCGTATACTTACAAATAAAAAGTGTTACGTTCAATAAAATCCAGCAAATAACATTTATATTTCCACAAATGCAGTCCAAAAAAAGGGAAAAAATCATTCTATTACAACATTTTT
>NW_014572314.1:0-1374 GCF_001313835.1 Polistes canadensis
TTTTTTTTTTTTTTTTTTTATATTTTTTATCTTGTTTTTTTCTATTTTTTATTTTTTACTTTTTGTTTAAGAAAGGAAACACGAAAGGGGAAGAGGAGTCGTATTCACCTGTTGTTGTTGTTGTTGTTGTTACCCTTCTATTCAATTTGAAACCTGCAAACGGGAATGGTTTCTTTACACGCGAGAAATTTAATATGCGCGATGTTCTCTCTTTCTCTTTTCTTTTTCTTTTTTCTTTTTTTTTCTTGTATTGAAAGTTACTCACGATGGGAAATCGTGGTGGTACAGTTAGTTTTTCTTAAATTATTGTTATTCGAAGAGTAAGAAAAATTATTATTCTATCGAATTTTTCCATACACGGTGTTTAAACGTACCGATCATCGAATTTGGATTACTTTCGAAAAAATGATTACGTGTAATTTGTGTAATACATTTGAAAAATTTAATCAGATTTTATTTACTAACTAATCATAAACATATATATATATATATATATATGTATACATATATATGTATAACAAGTTTTCTCAATAAATATGATTACGAAATTCTTGATATATCGATAAGATCGAATTCGTATCAGAAAAATGAAAATGATTAGAAATGTAAAGTTATATAAAATTGTTTAAAAAAATGTACATACATATATTATATATTAACTTTGTATCGTTTTAACGAGCGGTGCTTTATTTGGTAGATTAAATATAAATATAAAAAAAAAATATTAACATGGAAAGAGTTTAATTTAAATGACACAGTCTAGATTTGAATTTTATGATAGAAATCAAGTCTTTAGGGGTTTTATCGATTACAAAATTGTTTTTTTTTTTTTTTTTTCAAAAAGTTTAAATATAAGTAGCAGTAAAATTTAGTCGGCAAAAGTCAAAAGGGTGGTGGAGGAGGAGGAGAAGGGAATCGACAGATCGTTTTTATTCGTTTCGCTAGAAACCTTCTCTCGGTGTCGAAGGCTTTATCTTATCGCTTTCTAACGAGCAAACGGGGCACGTCGTTGACGACGACGAACGACGACGTATTTTCTTGCGTGAGAAATCACGAATACTATAGCAAGCATACTTCGACAACGTATTATCGATAATACGTATACACACTCATACATATTAGTATATTTATTTTTGATTTATTTGACACTTGTTTAATTCTATATAAAAAAAAATAATCAATCAAATTATTTTTCTTGTAATTTCTATTTTTATATGTGTATATATTATATTGTATATGTGTTATATATTATATATATTATATATGTGTATATATTATATTGTATATGTGCTATATATTATATATATTATATATGTGTATATATTATATTGTATATGTGCTATATATTATATATATTATATATGTGTATATATT